>NC_140589.1:53333856-53383521 GCF_964204655.1 Triturus cristatus
TTCTTTCTTTTTAGAATATGATTGTGGTATTTTTATTGTGTCATATTTTGACTTTTTAATTGTGTTGGTACCACTAAATACATTTTCCCTAAGTTAAACCTGTAACCTCTGTGTCATAGCTACCAGGAGTTAATCCTAGGTTTATTTTATTGAACTTGTGTGTTGGACCTGACAAGATTTTGGACTTATTACCAGGGTCACTGAAATTATGCGATTCTGAGCCCACTGCTTTTTTTGCATAACTATGCCTATGTTGCATTTGCGTATAGATTCACATTTCATTTTCTTTGGTTTTTGCTGAGCATATATAAAAAACATATATTTACAAAAGAACACCTCTGTACATATGACGAAACTAAGCTACTGTCCTAAAAAATAATTTCCGATTATGGATCCACCTTTCAATAATGTGGACTACCCAGAGGGCATATACATTGCATAAGGAAATCAATATCTCCACAAATTCAAAGGCAATGCAAAGCTGTTAAATCCCCACAAATTCCAATTATTTATGGTCCCTCTGTACAACCAAACTGTCGACGCGGTCGCGTTTCAGCCAATTAATTCCTTTTGGCCTCTTCAGGACAAGAAAAACAGCAGCAATCTACATAAAAAGAAACATACTACAGTAACATATAAATTCAATCAACACCTCTATACTCGCCAGTATATATACAGGTCCTTATCCCCAATCATGATGAGCAGACCAAAAAGTCCCACCACAAGAAGAGAGGAACACCAAATAAAGTGAAGAAAAAATCCACAAATAAATTCATGCCTAAATCTTTCTAAATATATATATGTGTACATCTCAAGACACTCCTTATATAAAAGAAAATAATCCTTCCGATCCTTCTACCATCCATTATCACATATATACATTAAGAAGAATACAGTTACTCTCCAAGGAATCTATCGCAAGCATAACTGGGAACCTATCCCCCAAATGATTATAATACTCCACTAACCTTAGGCTGATTTCTCCACTCAGCTTACCAAGCGTGAGTACAACGTACTCGCAAGGAGAGGGGCGCTGGGGGTCCAACCCCTATACCATCTCTATAACAAAATAATATATTTCAAAAACGACTAAACACCACTGCATAAGTACAAGGATAGAATTACCACCTAGGGCTACATTCATCGTACCTTTTTAGAAAATCAATAGGGCCCCTTATTCGTGTTCACAGGTTGAGGAAATTCATCCGCCGTGGTTACACGCTGGTTCGTAACAAGACAAACAAAAGACAAAAACGGAGATACAGTATCAATCCAAAGATACTGCAGAGTCCAAGTGTATTTAACTCAATCACGTCTACTCGTCTTATTATCTTACCTTACTTCTTTCCCCTTTCCCTGGTGTCTACTCCGCATCTGTCAGTGCTCGCTCTCTTGCTGCGCTTGTAAGTTCAGCAGAAAGCTATCGGAACCTTATTTCCTGGTGCGGAAAGTAATGAGGGACTAAAAACCTCCACAGATAAAGAGGTAAAGAATCGGCCATATTGGAATGGGGCAGTTACAAAGGCCAACTGTTTTATCAGCTTCTCTCTCACTTGGTTGTGTGTATCTAATACTTGTTGTATAGTAGTCGACAAAATCTAGAGAAAATAGATTAACTTGAAGCAAATAATATAGTGAATAAAATAGAGAAACTAATATTCAAAAATAGAGTAAATCAGAAAAAGTACCAACAAATAATATAGTAAATAAAGTAGAGAAAATAATATTCGACGTAGAGTAAATCAGAAAAAGTACCACCAAAATTATACGCAGTGTATGAAGCGACAGAGGAGGGGAACCCGTAAACATAAAGACTCACAATCTAACAACACATATTAATATAGACATATATACATAGTGTCTGTACATCTAGGGTATTTTCCTAACCAAATCTAATGCCTTTGCTATCCCTGAGCATAAGTGCTTAACCCTCATAGGAGGCTCCTACTGTATCAGAGCCCACATTTCGTCCTTATCATTTAAACCGTCAATTGCTGTGCGGTATTTCTCAATCAACCGTGCCTCCTGGCGATTCAGAGTATTTTGCAAAATAGCTTTCAAAGGACCACCTGAGTTCATCCTCATCATGCCCAAGTTTCAAAAAGTGCTGAACCAATGGAGCACCAGGGGTTTTGCACCGAATCCGTGATTTGTGTTGTCGAATACGGAGTTTTACCGCTTGAGTTGTTTGGCCAATATATGTTTTTTTACATGGACATTCAATTGAATAAATCACATTTTTTGAATTACAATTCGAAAAACCCAGTTGGACATGTTTTTTATCGCCAATAATTGTGAACTTAGAATCATTTGTTTGGGGACAAACCACACAACTCTGACATCTAAAGTGTCCCTGCACTGGTGGCAGTCCCAACATGGTTCTAACATCATTTTTTGGCGCTGTTGGTCTAGAGGCCTTAACCAAGTACTCTCTCAAGTTTTTTCCTTTTTGGAAGGCAAACAGCGGTGTCGCCAACCCCAAGTGGTCGACCAACCGCCAATTTCTTTGGATGATCTGCCTCACTTTTTTTGCTTTGGGATTATATGTAAGCACACAAGTAAGTTGGTCATTCTTTTCCTTGCTTCTTGGTGTTAGTAGGGTTTCCGGAGGTGTAAACCATGCTCGTTTGAGAGCATTCCTTACTATTTTCTTCGGGTACCCTCTGTTACATAGTTTAGTCCGCAAGATGGCCGCGTTGTCAAACTAATCGCTTTTGTTAGAACAGTTCCGACGGATTCTAAGGAATTGCCCATATGGCAAATTATCCTTAAGGTGTCGTGGATGCCCTGAGCTGTATGCTAAGAGTGTGTTTCTGTCTTATGAGGGTTAAGCACTTATGCTCAGGCATAGCAAAGGCATTAGATTTGGTTAGGAAAATACCCTAGATGTACAGACACTATGTATATATGTGTATATTAATATGTGTTGTTAGATTGTGAGCCTTTATGTTTACGGGTTCCCCTCCTCTGTCGCTTCATACACTGCGTATAATTTTGGTGGTACTTTTTCTGATTTACTCTACGTCGAATATTATTTTCTCTACTTTATTTACTATATTATTTGTTGGTACTTTTTCTGATTTACTCTATTTTTGAATATTAGTTTCTCTATTTTATTCACTATATTATTTGCTTCAAGTTAATCTATTTTCTCTAGATTTTGTCGACTACTATACAACAAGTATTAGATACACACAACCAAGTGAGAGAGGAGCTGATAAAACAGTTGGCCTTTGTAACTGCCCCATTCCAATATGGCTGATTCTTTACCTCTTTATCTGTGGAGGTTTTTAGTCCCTCATTACTTTCCGCACCAGGAAATAAGGTTCCGATAGCTTTCCGCTGAACTTACAAGCGTAGCAAGAGAGCGAGCACTGACAGATGCGGAGTAGACACCAGGGAAAGGGGAAAGAAGTAAGGTAAGATAATAAGACGAGTAGACGTGATTGAGTTAAATACACTTGGACTCTGCAGTATCTTTGGATTGATACTGTATCTCCGTTTTTGTCTTTTGTTTGTCTTGTTACGAACCAGCGTGTAACCACGGCGGATGAATTTCCTCAACCTGTGAACACGAATAAGGGGCCCTATTGGTTTTCTAAAAAGGTACGATGAATGTAGCCCTGGGTGGTAATTCTATCCTTGTACTTATGCAGTGGTGTTTAGTCGTTTTTGAAATATATTATTTTGTTATAGAGATGGCATAGGGGTTGGACCCCCAGCGCCCCTCTCCTTGCGAGTACGTTGTACTCACGCTTGGTAAACTGAGTGGAGAAATCAGCCTAAGGTTAGTGGAGTATTATAATCATTTGGGGGATAGGTTCCCAGTTATGCTCGCGATAGATTCCTTGGAGAGTAACTGTATTCTTCTTAATGTATATATGTGATAATGGATGGTAGATGGATCGAAAGGATTATTTTCTTTTATATAAGGAGTGTCTTGAGATGTGCACATATATATATTTAGAAAGATTTAGGCATTAATTTATTTGTGGATTTTTTCTTCACTTTATTCAGTGTTCCTTTCTTCTTGTGGTGGGACTTTTTGGTCTGCTCATCATGATTGGGGATAAGGACCTGTATATATACTGGCGAGTATAGAGGTGTTGATTGAATTTATATGTTACTGTAGTATGTTTCTTTTTATGTAGATTGCTGCTGTTTTTCTTGTCCTGAAGAGGCCAAAAGGAATTAATTGGCTGAAACGCGACCGCGTCGACAGTTTGGTTGTACAGAGGGACCATAAATAATTGGAATTTGTGGGGATTTAACAGCTTTGCATTGCCTTTGAATTTGTGGAGATATTGATTTCCTTATGCAATGTATATGCCCTCTGGGTAGTCCACATTATTGAAAGGTGGATCCATAATCGGAAATTATTTTTTAGGACAGTAGCTTAGTTTCGTCATATGTACAGAGGTGATGTTTTGTAAATATATGTTTTTTATATATGCTCAGCAAAAAACAAAGAAAATGAAATGTGATTCTATACGCATATGAAAGGATAATTAAAGGTGTCCTTTGTCAAAAAATATTGTTCTATTCTTTCCTCCGTACCACTTTTTTCCTTAGATTGTGTTTTCTTTACCCAGGTAATGGGAGGGTAATTGATGGGTATACCCCCAGTTATCAGAATTATGTTGCATTTGCAACATAATCTTTGCCCAGACAGTAATACCATGTATAAACATTACAATATAATGATGTAATATTATCAGAAATTGTGCCGCATTATGATGCATAATTTGCTTTTTCTTGCTACAAAATTTAGTCAACCCTGCATAATTTGGTTCTCCCTTGCCGTATAATGCCAGTGGCCCAGTTTATTACTTGAGAAGGACTCACATCCTCCCCACCAAATAACCCATGCTCTTACATCCCCTAACAATTTCAATGTACAAATCTTTGTGTTCCTGTGTCTCCCCCTCCAACAGGGTCACCTTGTGGAAATGCTCTATGGAGTGGAATTATGTGAAGTGGAACTATGTGCCATGGTGCGTAGCTGAATTTTGTGGATTGTAATTATGTGTTTTGGAGCTGAGTGGATATATGTGGAGTGTAATTATATAGCATGGAGTGTAATTATGTGGAGTGGAATTATATGGAGTTTAATTGTATTGTATGGAGTGTAATTATGTGGAGTGGAGTGGAGTTGAACTATGTTGTGTGGATTGGTATTGTGAGAAGTGGAATTATGTCTCATAGAGTGGAAATATGTGGAGTTGAATTTGTTGGATTGTAATTATGTGGCATGGAGTGGGTTTGTTTGGAACTGAATTGTGTGGCGTGGAATGTTGAAATGTGTGTAGTGGAATTATGCGGTGTGAATTTGTGTGTTGTGGTATTGTATGGCACTTAAGTGTGTGGCGTTGTGTTGAATGATGCAGCATTGAATTATGTGGCATGTAATTGTGTGGCATGGAGTGGCATTGAATTAAGTGTAGTGGCATTGTTTCGCATGGAGTGGAATTATGTGGATCAGACGGGGTGGCAGGTGGGAGAAGAAGATAGAGGGACGGGCAGAAGGGGATGGATGCAAATCCCCCCAAGAATATTGCCCTCTTACTACATGCTACTGGCAGTTGGTGTATCATTCTACCTCCTGAGGGGTCTGCATTGCAATACACGACAGAACTATTTCACATCTCAAACATACACACTGAAGCATCACACACTATGTTCTTTGTTTCAGACGCATTTAGTGTACACTAAAGCACTCTTTTATGTTTTGATATTTAACGCAGCAGGTTTAAAAAAAATGTTATGCAAGACCTGAAATGCAAGCCAGACCTATTGACTTTGTCAATGCTTGTTTTACACACAAGTCATGCTGTTCTGAACTTTGCATAATCCTTGTACTGCTACGAGTGCTTGAAGAGTTTATGAGAAGGGTTCGCACTATCAGCTAGCGACCCCCACTACCCTGCAAGGAGGCATATCAGAAGCCCTAAGATGTGAATACACACCCTGGTGCCCTGAGCAGGGAGAGGATCGTCATGACATTTGCTGCAGGGCAAGAGAACCCCCCATCTCTTTACCAGGCCTCTCAGCTTTGCTTGAAGTCAGGTAGTGCATGTTTTCTGTGCGTGGTGTCTAGGTCTGAGGCTATGGTGCTAAGGTGTGGTTACATGTGTCTTGTATGTTTGTAGTGACTCTTGAAATCGAGGAGCATACCACAGTTCATTAACCAGTATAGGGTGGCCAACCGTCCGTAAATTTCACAGACCATCCGTGATTTGGATCTGACGTCCATTGTCCATGAAGATCCCTCTTGCGAACGAACGCCTTTTGCCTGTAATTTTGGGCATGGCAGGGAGCAGCACTGTTTCCCTGCGAGAAGCCTCACTCCCTGATGGGGCCGCCTCGCACTCTTCTTCTGAGCACAATGTCGTACTTTAGAATTTGGGACCGCGTAGGAGGCAGGGCCCTACCCCTGTCTATCCCGGTATTAGTGAACCGCGAATGGTTAATGCGGTATGTACAAGTGCTTTGTGTAACGTTTTAGGTATGAATGCACTGTGTATACGCTATTATACATCACTACGTGGGTTCCATTTTAGAGCGGTGGCCATCTTATGGTTGCCCTCACATAGGCTACATAGCATGGAGCAAATACGAGCCTTTTAGAGCACATGTGTTTTCCTTTGACTTCTCTGTGACCTGGGCAGCTTGGCTCCGCTGCCCCAGGTCAGTCCGGTCTCACGAGTTCCCCCGTCCTCTGGCCACCTGTGATTAGCATCAGGGCTTGACACACCATAAAGTCTTTTCATCCTACACAAGCCTCCAGCTAATCTCTTTCACACCTGACTGTTCCTGCTTTATGGCTCGTTTTCCAAACAGGAGATGCTCATGTTTATTGGGGCCTATCGGTATCTGATGTGGGATCTGAGCCTTGCTGGGTAAATAATTACGGGCTGGCTTAACTGGAATGTGGGATGGTCATCATGACTCTGCCTTTTCGTTTGTAATGTATACATGTAATGGCCATATCGTAAACTAAGGAATGTATGCCTGAAGCAGGATATTCTGTATTTAAAGAAGAAGCCCGTTTCTGTGATTTTTAGCAGTCTCCTGAGAACATACACGCTGTTGTACTTCTAGGATACCTGTAATTGGTCTGCAGCCAATAAACTGATCTTTGACTTCACCCAGAAGACTCTGTGTTTCTGTAGGTCTGAAACAGGAAGAACCCCGAAGTCATAGGGTGTGTTCCCCTGCACCGCTGGGCTTAAAATACCCAGTACTTCAGTTTGGCGCCCAACTCGGCGCGATTTCAGCGGTACCGGTCCAAGCCAGAGATTCGTGAGGAGCTTCGTGTGGAAATTCTGGAGGAAGGCCGCCACTTCATCGACCCCTGCATGTCGACGTGGTCCACATGTCTTTTCTGCGAGGTTCTCTGCGTCCCGACGGCTACGAAGGACTGCTGCCCTGATTAATCGCCCTGTTTTGGACCCTTGACGATTTTGGTAGAGCGAAACAATCGAGAGAGTCTTCTGGTGACGCCATTGATCATCGATACTCAGTTAAGTATAAGTGGAGCGTCTCCCAATTTGTTTGGTATCCTTCGGGATAATTTTGGTTTATTTGGAGTTTGCAAACCCCAAAGCCAGAGGACTCGTGTATTCACGAGACTATCGTAATCGATAATCCTTTGAAGTTTGGAACTAGACTAGTGAGCGAAGATGCCTGGTGCTAGTGTATTTGGTAATTGGTTTTGTTTGAGTTGTAGAAGGGATTTCCAGTTGGAGGATTCATGTCCGGTTCCTCCAATTGGAACTCCAACTTATGAGCTGTATGTAAAACATGGCGTGGGCCCCATTGCATATAATGAAATATGGATCCGATACACCAGAAAGGACGGTGTTTTAAAATGGCCCCAAAATGGTAGTTTCGATACAGATATCTTAGATAATTTGGAAGTTAAATTGTTTAAAAAGAAAGCCCGGCCGGCGATGTTTGATTCTTTCCGCCTATGGCGAAAGGAAGCCAAACAGAAGGAAATTAAGCTAGCGAAAAGAAATAAGAGAGAGAGAGGTTTGTCAGTGATGCAAGCAGCTGTGCAATTTAAAGATAATGAGGAGGAACAAATGAAGGAACAGTTACATAGGCAGCGCAAACTAGGGATTGATAAATGTTACCCTGTTTTGTCACCCCTTATGCAAGATGACACAAAAGAGAATGAGAAAGATTCCCTAATGTCCCATTTGTTAAGTTCGCCACCCCCGTATGCGCAAAATGCCACAGCACCTCCACAGCTTGTAAATGCGCAGCCTCCGGTAAATATGCCGCAAGCCTTCCCACAGCCGCCAGCTCCTCCTCATCCCTGCAGTGCAGCCCTCTCAAGGGTCGCCAGTTTTGTTGCCTGTTACCCCTGCGCTTCCTGCGACTTTGCCTAGCACGCCAGCGGCTTCCCCTGGCGCTCCTTCTTACACTACCCAGGTACCTGTATCTGAATCTGTTTTTCTTCCCTCTGTCTATCCCCCCGTTTTCGCCTCAACCTCTCCTTCAGCACGACAACGACTAGCTAATGTAGTTACTAGTTTAATGTCACCTCTCTTTGGGTCATCTAGTACGACTCCTGGTTTACAGCGTAAGCAATTGCGCAGTCAGCTACCTGATCCCGAAGAGAAAGAGGTGTTAGATCATCTGGCGCGTAGGTGGATTGGTTTCCCTTCACTCTATGATGTGGAATCGGTTGTTAACGTTTTTCACAAATGGGATGCCCCAAAACAGAGGTATGTCTTTGATAAAATGTGTGAATTCCTCTGTGAGGAATTGGAGGATAATGGTGCAAACCCAAACCCACAGGAATTGTGTATGGTGCGATTTTATTTCGAAACAGGTGTAATTGTGGGCCCCAAGGTAGATAAAGCAGTTGCGACTTTACTGTCCCTCAGAAATGGCGATTGTCAGCAATCATTGTTCGAACAGGAACTCCCTGTGAGGAAAAAGGTAAAAGCGCGCCAATATCCGATGCGTGAGGTTCCTCCAGTTTGGAGACCTGGTGATTTAGCTGCTAACCCACCTGTTCAGCCATATTTTCTGCATGTTTGGGTGCATGTCCCATGGAAGAGATCTGAGGTGTTAGCACTTAAGCAGACATTGCCTGACCCCCGTAAAAACCCTACTGGTTATTATAAGGAGTTATCACAAACTGCAGAATCATGTGTAATGAATTTGGCTGACATAGATATGTTGTTTGGGAATGTTGTTCCACAGCCTTTATGGGGATCCATTCGTAATGTAGATCACGCTGCAGAATTGGGTAACACATGGGCTAATATCATTGCTGCAGATGCTGGCCAAGTTAGTGGCGCGAAACCTGATCCTTTAGTAGCAGAACTCCCAGGTCGAATTATTACTTACATGAAGACTATAATGCCCGCGATGCGCGTAAATTGGGATAAACTATCCGCATGTAAGCAGAAGAAAGATGAGACAGTGTCTGATTTCTTCACCAGGTTTGAAGAAACGTTTATCGACCACAGTGGTCAAGACATGAGTACTGAAGGTGGCCAACGGTTATTTGTTGATAAATTTGTGCAGAATCTACTTCCCGAGTTGTGTAAGAAATTAAAAGACTCAGAAAGTTCTTGGGCTGTTTCCTCTTCAGCGCAAATACTGGCTACTGCACAGTATTATGAGAACAGAGACAAAGATGAGAAGGATAGAACAGATAAGAAAACGAAAGAACTAAAGACAAAGGTCCTTTTGCAGCAGGCCTATCCGCCACGTGGAGGACAGAATAATTACAGGCAAACACAAGGTATCTATCAGCAGCCCCAACAGTTTCAGAGTAATCAGCAAATGAACGGGTATTATCAACCACGTATCCCTGTAGGTCCCAACCAATGTTCATATTGCAAAGAGGAAGGTCATTTTAAATATAGTTGCCCTAAATTAATGCAGCGTAACAGTAATGCGTATGGCGCAAGAGGTAGAGGTGGTTAGCAAGCTCCTAGAGGCAGAGGGTGTGGAAATGTTCCCCAGAACGCGCGTCCTCTTCACCTCAAAATACCATAAATAGCTTTGATCAGCAAGCCAACGCGACTGGTAATACAGCTCAGTACTATAATAATGATTATTATGCAGAAGACGACAGTGTAGAAGATGATGATTACTAGGACCGCCGTAGACAGAGAGAGGGAGTTGTTTCAGTGCCAGTGGATCAGAGTGGACCTTATGTTAAAGTAACTACAGCAAATGTAACGGAGCCCTTTCTGCTGGATACTGGTGCTGCAAAGAGTTCAATCATGCATTCAAAACTCCCTGGCGCGCCTTTGTCTGGCGAAATAAATGTCTCAGTAGGTTTTTCTGGCGCCCCAGTTAGGAACCCGATTTCTAGTCCTATGTCACTTTCTGTTGGACCTTGTGAGCTAAAAGCACCCCTCATTCTAACAACAGGTTGTGGTGAAAATTTGCTAGGCTTAGATTTGCTAAAAAGATTGCATGCAACGCTATATTGTTCTCCCTCAGGAGTACAACTTACATTAGGTAAGAAAGTGATTTCCCCGATGTATTTGTCTAAAAATGCAATGCCACCTGAATTGTCATCCCTTCCGGATGTCCTTTGGGCTACTGGTCCCAATGATGTGGGTCTTTTGGAAATACCGCCATATGTGGTCACTTTAAAAGCCAATGTCAGATTGCCACGTATTCCCCAGTACAAGATCTCCAATGAAAGTCAGAAAGCATTGTTAGCAATTGTAAGTGATTTGATTAAAAAGGGTGTAATTGAAGAGACAAGAGGCAACGTTTGCAATAGTCCTGTTTTACCTGTCTTAAAACGAACGGACCTTTCACAGCCACCTGTTTACAGATTTGTGATTGATCTTAGAGAGGTTAATAAGATTGTTGTACCACAGTTTCCAGTTGTCCCTGATATAACTGCCTTGTTAACCATGATTCCAGCCTCGGCTGCATGGTTCTCAGTGATCGATCTGAAGAATGCTTTCTTTAGCATCCCAATTGCAGAGGAGAGCAGAGACATTTTTGGCTTTAGTTTAGGAGGTCGCAGCTTCCGCTTTAAACGCGCTCCCCAGGGCTACTGTGAGAGTCCATCAATATACAGTCAGGCTTTAAAAGCGCAGCTTGATGCACTGGCTTTACCCAGTGGTGCCATCCTCATTCAGTACGTCGACGATTTACTAATCGCCGCGGATACCGAAAAGATTTGCAAAAACGCTACCTTGTCATTGTTGCGTCATTTGTCTGCCTTCCATCACAAAGTGTCTCTCTCAAAGCTGCAATATTGTCGACAAGAAGTGACCTACTTAGGTCATCTCTTATCGAAGGAGGGAAGGAGACTGACCCCAGAACGAATTCAAGCCATTGCACAGTTGAGTGTGCCAAGAACACAGAGAGAAGTGCATGCTTTCTTGGGCATTACTTCATACTGTAGGCATTGGATTCCTAATTTTTCCTTGTTGGCAAAACCTTTGTTAGCATTAACATGTAAAGATACACCGAATCCTATCCCATGGTCTGAAGAGTGCCAGAAAAGTTTTTTGGAATTGCGTGATGCATTGTGTTCAGCTCCTGTGTTGGATACCCCTGACTACAGCAAGCCTTTTACATTGTATGTTCATGAGAAAGATGGTTGCGCATTATCAGTGTTAACACAGCCTTTTGGCGACAGACCGCGTCCATGCGCATATTTTTCGTCAACCTTGGACCTGGTAGCGAGGGCATTGCCAAGTTGTCTGAGAGCCACAGCCGCCGCAGCTATGTCTATTCGACAGTCTGCTGGACTAGTAATGGATCATACATTGATTGTTATGGTTCCACATGCTGTGGACACATTGTTAAACAGGACCAAGACACAACACTTAACTAGTGCGCGATTATCTGGTTATGAGCTGACACTGTTAGCAAATCATATACACATAAAGAGATGCACCACATTGAATCCAGCTACACTATTACCAATTCCAGCAGACCTAGATGAGATTGAGCAACATGATTGTCTGTTCAGAACAGAAGAAGAGACGAAAGGGAGAGTAGATCTTAAAGATACTCCCCTGACCGAGTGTGATGGTACTTTATGGGTGGATGGTTCGTGTTTCAAACTTCCAAATGGTGATACGACTGCTGCATATGCTATCACGACTTTGCACACGATTGTGGAAACTGCACGTGTGCCACAAAATTCGGCTCAAGCAGCAGAATTGATTGCCCTTACGAGAGCATGCGTGTTGTCTGAAGGAATGAAAGTGAACATATATACGGATAGCCAGTACGCCTTTGGCGTGGCTCATAGTTTTGGGCGATTGTGGAAGGAACGTGGGTTCCTGACTTCGCATGGAGCTAAGATTCAGAATGGCAAGTTGGTGAATGACCTCCTTGAGTCGCTGACCCTACCGTTGCAAGTTGCGATTATGAAATGCAGTGCGCACAAGAAAATCACTGATGATGTTGGTCGTGGTAATGTGTTTGCTGATGAAGTCGCGAAAGAAACAGCAAAAGATGTGAAGACTCGAATGTATGTTGCAGGCCCTGCCAGATGGGTTGGTGATGTTGGAATGTGTGAAAACACAATAGAGAGTGTAAAGTCCCTTCAAGCTGAAGCCACAGAGAAAGAGTTAAGCAAGTGGAGAGAAAGTATGGGTAAGTTGGATGAGAATGGTTGTTGGATTGATTTGTCAGAACATAGGCGATGGTTGTTACCTGATGCATATGTGCTTCCAGTGGTTACTATGGCACATGGAAGGGCACATATCAGTGCGAAAGGAATTTGTAAGTTGTTGGCTCCAGTATGGCAGAATGCTGGAATTCCTAAGTGTGCAGAGAATGTGGTCAAGAATTGTATGGTATGCTTGAAGTACAACCCTGGGAGGGGAACCCCAACTCCAGCTGGTCATTTTGCGCCTCCATCATATCCATTTGAAGTTTTGCAGTTGGATTTTATCCACATGGAAAGGTGCAACAACCTGAAATATGTATTGGTGGTTGTTTGCGCTTTCTCAAAATGGATAGAGGCCAATCCTCTAAAAGATAACACTGCTCTGTCCACAGCCAAAGCCCTTGTGAAGGAATTTTTCCCTAGGTTTGGAATGCCAAGAATGGTGTGGACTGATAATGGGAGTGAGTTTGTGTGCCAGGTGATGAAGAATGTGTGTGAGGGACTAGGTATTAAGCAGAAATTTCACGCTGCGAATCACCCCCAATCAGCTGGATTAGTAGAACGCTACAATGCCGCTCTAAAACTCAAACTGGCCAAAATCCAAGCGAGCTCAGGTCTTAAATGGCCTGACGCTCTGCCTCTAGCACTCCTGTCCACCAGAATGACTGTGCATTCACGAGTGGGACTTAGTCCCTACGAGGTCGTTTTTGGCCGCCCGGCCAATGTATGGGGTGTGCCAAGACCGATGAAATTCAGTGAAATCGAACACCCAGTACTGCTTGATTACTTGTATGATTTGACGGTTAAACTGCGTGTTTTACAGCAACAGGTGCATGATACTCTCCCCCCGGCTTCTGAAGCTCCTGGACACCCTATCGAACCTGGCACGTGGGTCCTCGTGAAAAACTTCCAGCGGAAAAGCAACGATGAGCCCCGCTGGATTGGCCCTCATCTCGTGCTACTGTCTACAAAATCAGCTGTTCGAGTAAAGGGGAAAAGGAACTGGATCCATGGCGCCCACGTGAAGAGGATCCCTTTGCCTCTGCCGTATGACCAGTGGGTCCAGGAGGGTATCGCTGACTCTGAAACAGACACTGTACCTCGTTTTGTGCCGTTCAGTGATGCATGCATAAAAGGCACCACTTCAGCACAACAGAGTGACGATATTTTGCAAGAAGCTGTGCCACCGTCAATTCGATTGGACACCACAGAGCCTGAACTCTTGTTTCAAGATCAAACAGTACCTGGCCGTTTTCATTACAATCTGAGACCAAGGCCTATGGACAAATAAATATTATTTTTCCTTACCCTTTTTAATTTTTTGATAACCAGAGCTCTCCCATCTGAAGGACTTTCTTGATTTTTGTTTTTCGAACCACCATCCGGGTTCAGCCGCAGGGTCGCGGTGCCAAGACTTTGGGGTACAGGCTGAAGACGTTAGGTCGACGGTTCTGGTTGGTCTAGGGCGTTCCCTGGACTGACAGGCGTACTCCTTAGCAGAAGATACTCACCCGCCGCGAGCGGCACGATTAGAGGATGGAGTTTTTTAAGATGGAGAGACTCACTGAGGAAATGAACTTTAAAGCAAGAATGTGTAAAATAATGAAGAGCAAACGTTTTGTATTTTTATGCCTGTTTATATTATGTAGTATGGTAGCGTTTACTGTAGGATTTGTATTCTTCTCCTCTCAAGAGCCCATTGCACCCACTATACAGCCTATACCTCCTCCTACTGTCTCCTCACACTCTTTTCACCCTCTGCCTGAACACGAACAAGCTAGATGGTCTGAATTTGTAAACAACTCGTTTATTCAGCTCCTGCACCAGCACCAACTAGTTATGAATACAACCAATTGCTGGGTGTGTGGTTTAATGCCACATACCATTAATAAGGGTATTCCCTATCTAGTGCTGCCGTATAGTTACAATGGATCGTCATGGGCATTCCAGACCATGTTTCTCTATGCACTAGATGCGTACTCCCCACGACAACCGTGTTCCACCAGACCTAGCACCAATTACAAAGCTCTAATGAAAGGAGTTGCCGATATGAGCAGAGATATCGACGCATACTCATCTATTCCCAAAGAAGAGTTGAGAGCTTATGTAGGGTGGAACGCAACGGGGTATAGTATTAGTCTGGGTGAAAGACAGTGAAAAATCTCATCCCCAATCTGGGTCGTACCCCACATAGGTCGGTTCTGTTTGCAAGGTAATGGTCAGAATCCTAGAGCTCAACTGGGAAGAAGTGACTGTACTACTGAAACGTACACTTTCCCGTCACAGTTTTCCCCTGCGTTTCTGGCTTGCAAGGGTACATATTTTATCTGCAATGACCGAGCATATACATGGTTGCCCCCTGACTTCTCGGGCACATGTTATATTGCAAATCTGCTACCGCCAACATTTACTGCTGCCTCTGACTATCACAAGACCAGAGTTGTGAGAGGCGTGATTAGTAAGGAGGATACTGCCGGTCAGGAAGCGGGAGATTTCTTTTTGGGTTTCCTGCCGTTTTGGGGACCTATGGTTAATAGTAGGAACCTGAGACAGCTGACTCGTGTGGTTGAATCCACTGTTAATGTTACGGCTGGTGCCCTTGGTAATTTGACAGCTGAGCTCCAAGCGGATCGCCTCATGACTTTGCAGAACCGCATGGTTCTAGACGTCATACTTGCAGACCGCGGTGGGGTATGTAAGGTTATCCAATCTAGTTGTTGCATTTTCATACCAGACAACGCTCCAACAGTTTATCAAGCCATCTCCAAACTGCATAAAATATCTGAGTCCATACACGTGGATAAAGGAGATTGGTCACTGGTGGGGTGGTTCTGGGAACTGATATCTGCCTGGGGTTGGAAAGTTCTGATGGTCATTGGAATGATCTTAGCCATCCTTTTCCTGTTCTGTCTGTGCATACAGTGTGCTCCTGCGATATGTGGCCTCTGTGCTACATTATGTGTAAGGAAACCTGTATCGAGGGACGAGCTAAGTAATAGGATGATGCTACAGCAACATCTCCGTGACTTCGTGACTATTGACCTAGACTCGGATTGAAATGAGTATAGTTATTGCCTATGTAAGGGCAAAAGGAGGGTCTGTCGTACTTTAGAATTTGGGACCGCGTAGGAGGCAGGGCCCTACCCCTGTCTATCCCGGTATTAGTGAACCGCGAATGGTTAATGCGGTATGTACAAGTGCTTTGTGTAACGTTTTAGCTATGAATGCACTGTGTATACGCTATTATACATCACTACGTGGGTTCCATTTTAGAGCGGTGGCCATCTTATGGTTGCCCTCACATAGGCTACATAGCATGGAGCAAATACGAGCCTTTTAGAGCACATGTGTTTTCCTTTGACTTCTCTGTGACCTGGGCAGCTTGGCTCCGCTGCCCCAGGTCAGTCCTGTCTCACGAGTTCCCCCGTCCTCTGGCCACCTGTGATTAGCATCAGGGCTTGACACACCATAAAGTCTTTTCATCCTACACAAGCCTCCAGCTAATCTCTTTCACACCTGACTGTTCCTGCTTTATGGCTCGTTTTCCAAACAGGAGATGCTCATGTTTATTGTGGCCTATCGATATCTGATGTGGGATCTGAGCCTTGCTGGGTAAATAATTACGGGCTGGCTTAACTGGAATGTGGGATGGTCATCATGACTCTGCCTTTTCGTTTGTAATGTATACATGTAATGGCCATATCGTAAACTAAGGAATGTATGCCTGAAGCAGGATATTCTGTATTTAAGAAGAAGCCCGTTTCTGTGATTTTTAGCAGTCTCCTGAGAACATACACGCTGTTGTACTTCTAGGATACCTGTAATTGGTCTGCAGCCAATAAACTGATCTTTGACTTCACCCAGAAGACTCTGTGTTTCTGTAGGTCTGAAACAGGAAGAACCCCGAAGTCATAGGGTGTGTTCCCCTGCACCGCTGGGCTTAAAATACCCAGTACTTCAACAAGAGCAGCCCCACCCTGCCTATTGTCATTCCGTATGGCTGATTGTCACATACAGAATGTCAATGACCCAGTCTGGGCTGTTACATCATGTGGTGGGCCTCCTCCAGCCTTGGTCTAGGG
This sequence comes from Triturus cristatus, assembly GCF_964204655.1. NCBI lineage: Eukaryota > Metazoa > Chordata > Amphibia > Caudata > Salamandridae > Triturus > Triturus cristatus. The sequence goes on from NC_140589.1 coordinate 53,350,561, forward strand.
CAGGGCATTCTGTTTTAATCGTACATAAAGAAAAATATTGCACCTCAGCAGATGGAAGAAATGTACAGAATCTAGTTCATGAAAAGAAGCCAATGAAAGAAGTTAAAAAAAAGGGGTTACAGTTCTTTCACAGTCTCATCATTTTAGAACAGAAACATTTTCAATATTATATACAAGGAAGCCATAGTTGCTGCTTGTTATTTTATGCAACTAACAACCACTTACAAAGCCAATAGTTCTTTCTTGTTATAGGTATAATGTTACATGTTGTAATATATATCTGGATGCAATAACAGAAGTAGCAGAATACCAGTCGGGCAGTACACTATGCTAAGCACAGTTTTTTAGCTCACATGTTTTAAGCCATGCCCTTAAATACATAGGCCATGCCCTTTGGAGAGACCCCCAAGTTTTTTCAACCCCCATAAAGCCCTGGAAACAGCACCATGTCACAGTCACCTCACATCCTGGCACTATGCATCATGCAAGACTCATGACTTCAAAGTTTTCAGATTGCCTATGTGCAGGGGCATAGTGAGCCCTCCCCCGCCCCACCCTTTGCTTTAGGAACTACAGCAGGGGTGAAGTTCTTGATGGGTCTCTTCTGTCTGCGACTCTGCAGAGAAAGGCTCAGCCCATAATTAATGTGAAAAGGTGGGTGACTAAGTAAATGACGGAATGGGTAAATTACTGGATGGATTAGTGAATGGATGAGTGAACGGGTGAATGGATGAATAATGAGAGAAAGGATGGATGGATGAAGGAGTGGAAAGATGGGTGAGAGAAAGGGTAAATAAATAGATATATGGGTGGAATGGTGGATGTATGGGTAAAAGGGTGGTTGGATGGGTAAAAGGGTGGATGGATGAGTGAAAGGATGAATATATGAGTGAAAGGGTGAATTATGACGAGTGAATGGGTGGATGGATGAGTGAAATGAAGTGTGACTGATGAATTGATAAGTGAAAGGGTGAATGGATGGACGGATGAATGAAAGGGTGGATGTAAGAATGGATGAGTGAGTGAAAGGCAATGTAGATGGGCAAAAGGAGGAATGGATGAGCGAAAGGATGGATGGATGAGTGAAAGGATGGATGAGTGATAGTCAATGGATGGATTCATGAGTGGATGAGTGGATGGATGAGTGGGTGAATGGATAAGTGAAAGGGTGAAGGAGAAAGAAAGGGAGAATGGATGGATGAGTGAATGTATGGATGGATGGTTGACAGGATGGATGGGCGAATAGGTGTATGGATGAGTGAAAAGAAGGATGTCAGGATAGATGAGTGAAAGGGAGGGTGAAGAGCTGGAAGAAAGGATGGATGGATGAGTGAAATGGGGAACAAATGGACGAATGGATGGATGAGTGACTGGGTGGATGGATGGATGAGTAAGTGAAAGGATGGCTGAAAGGGTAAATAGTTGGGTGGATGAGTGAATGGATGGATGGGTGAAATGTGGATGGATAAATGAAAGGATGAATGGGGTGAAAGATGGATGAATGATGGATGGATGAGTGTAAGGGTGGATGGAAGGATAGATGATGTATAGGTTGGGAAATGGTTGAATAGGTTTGGATATGGATGGGCACACAGATGGATGGACAGAAAGAATGGTGAAAGACTGAATGATGGATGAAAGAATGAATGGATGCCACACCCCCGGAAGACTCAACCTGCCATCTCAAACCAACACATGACATCAGGCAGCAAGCGTGGAACTCGGGCTTGAAATGCTTCTTCTGCCTGCCAAAAAGCAGAAACTAATTCCTTGTACTGTGCCGTGGTACCACAACAGACGTTCTGCTGTTGTGCCGCTTGGCGGAACTGCTCCCATGCCAACGGGAAGCAGCACGAGCAGCCCTCCACCTGCTCCAAGGCATGAGGGCACAGTTCCGTGCAGCCCTTCTGTGGGGAAAGGCAGGCAAGACAACATAACCTGCACTTGCAGACAACAGCACCGACGTGACCCAAGTCCCTTCCACTACCATTTTGTTTTATTTAAAATTTTGCACCCCTAAGAATATTGCACCTGGTGCAACCGCCCTTATGGCCCCGCCCACGCTACACCACTGCCTACCAGCATGGATGACATCTGACTCTTACACCTTGTAGTCCTCATTGTCTTAAATAACATTTCCTAAATGTTGACTTTCACGTTTATGAGTCACTGTCTCTATATAATATGTGTATGATGTAACGCACTCCGACACTCGGCCATACATACTTTGGATGAGTAGCACTACAAAAGAAATTAAATACACATGAGAGAGGGTCTATGTGAAGATGAGGGGCACCATTGGAGGGTAGTAGTAAGGCCCGACTGGCAGTACCCAGCATCAGGCGTTTCTCTGGGAGATTGGAAGGGTGGGGGCGTTTTTGTTACTGGGGGCTGGCAAAGTTCCTTATACATCCAGCAGTTTTCAGCAACAATAAAAGTGTTACAATAACTCTGCTGACTAATGTACCTGCTGGAGAGAGATGGGAGTTTTGTTTAGTGGCAGTTTTGAATTATCCAAGGTAGCACAGAGGGTTAATATGCCTGCTGCAAAGAATGTGTACCATGCATAAAAAAGAACAGTATTTTATGTGCACAGCTTAGTGGGCTACTGATGTTGTCACTGAGATTCTTTTGTTACCATGCAGTTCAAAAGTTACATATGTCATCTAGTACAGTGAGCTATGAACTGCCATCAAAGAGCTGCATGCAAGCTGCATAGTACAGGTTACAAAGTTATGTTTTCTTCCCAGTTTTTCATTATCCTGATGATGTTGAGAAGGGTTTGTTTGGTTAGAAATACATTCCTATCATTAAATTCAATGCTAACTACTTTGTTATGTTCTGGATCCTGAGTTTGTGCTTCTTCAGACCAAGCACTCTTAAAACATGCCTATCAGTATGGGTGAAGTGCATCCTACACCTTGTAGTCCCTATTGCCTTTTGTAAAATTTTCTATTCACTGATTTACAAATGTATGATTCATTGCCTCGGTATGGGTGTGTGACATACAGTGCTCTGGCACCCTACACTGGTATGAGAGGCGCTATAAAACAAATGAAATACATGTGAGAGAGAGGCACTTTTGGTAATATTGAAGAAATCATTGAATAGCCCCATCAAAGATTGTTGTATCCTGTTGCACAGTAAGGTCATCATTTACTATGCTTTAGAAGCTAATGCAATTGAACATAGAATGACAAATGTGTTGTAGAATGCACCATGTTGTCACAAATTGTCTTGGGGTGTGAAAACAAAGGCTGTAAGCTGTCACTTTGTTTGTAACACGCAACTTCTAAATATCTCCAATGAACTGTGCTAATGTTTCAAAGCCTATGAGCAGTTAGGAAACTACAAATGGACCATTTGTTTGTAATGCAGAAGTGTGCAGGAAACAGAGTTTTAATAGGATCAAAACAATCAAGACACTTTAGTTGGTGATGTTCAAATGATACATATTTGCTGAAACCACATTTCCACACATTAGTGTTTGTGCGCTATATAGTTTTATCAGTAAAACTGTATGTTGGTATTTTACTTCTATTCAATGGAAAATGTTCTGTATGTAAAAGACAGTGCCTCCTTCTGACCTGCAATAATGCCTCAACAACGTATACAGTTTCTAGTCTGTGGCACACTTCTGTGCATCAATGAGAATCTGCAGTTGACAGCTCACAGAAATGAAACAGCCCAATCAGTATACTATTTTCCCATGTACAGGTAAAATAAGGAGGGCTGAAATATGGCTAGCCAGGGCATTATATAGTAATGTCAACTCCTATCTAGCCATTCTAACCCACAATAATTCCATAACACTCTCCAGCCAATGATAGCTCATGCAGGCTGGTTAGTAACTCCAATTTCCTGCTTAATGCTCTTACCCTCACACAAGACCTGTCCGCTGTGGGTCTTTTCCATCACTCACTACTGAACCAGCCCCTAAACCACACATCACCAGCTGAACAGACATGGAATACCTGAAGCGATCTGACACATAAATCTGGCCACTCACAGGACTGCACTCCAGTCCAGCACCGCAGGTCCCTATTAACTACAACCTATGCATGCTGCTTTACATCTCACAATAGCACTGATGTGTATGTAAAACATATCTTTTGTCCCAAAGTTGTGTTCTGAATTTTGACCTTCTGTCCTGAATTTTTGCCCTGAATTTTGACCCTTTGTTCTGAATTTGTTCACTCACTGTCCTGAATTTGCAACCATGCCAGTTGGTCACCCTAAACTAGAAGAAAAGCTCGGAGGTGAGCTCCTGCTGGCTGCATAAGTGCATAACACATAACGTTATCCACAACTTTTGTTTTTATAGAAGAGTTTAGAATTATCACTTGAATCACTTCTAATGTAAACACAAATCCATGTCAGACCAGCAAGCATACATGTCACCCGTTAATCGGCATGTGTCACATGCCAACCAGGTGAATAGACTTCATCACACTGGGGACCTCAGTGTGTTTTCACCTGGTGTCTGGAGAATGTGCCTTGCATTCATCCGTTGTGATTTGTACCAGTGCTTGATGACATGGAATGTCCTTGCGCAGTGGGGAAGGTTGGGTGCAGTTTCAGCTGGGTGTACAGAGTGGTCCCTACAAGGTCTCTTGACGGATCCCACCCCTCCAAACTCCCCTACCTGCACATGGATGGACCACAGAGTGGACATCAGTGCAATACTGCCTGGGCTGAGGGACACCTGTGGGAACACACTGAACTCAATTATGCTAATGCATGCATGCACGCTGACCACATCCCCCTCTTCCAATTAGACAGATGGCCCACTGGAATCTAGGCTATCTTTTCAGAAGCTTTCACTATAAGAATTCCACTAACACACCTGCAACCAACTATGAAAAAAGTGTTCAATCACTGCGAGGGGGTGGGAGCGGTCTCACAAACCATGTCGGAAGCAAATATAATAGTTATCCCAAAGGAAGGCAAAAATGCTCAGTTGCCTCAAAAGTACAGGCCCATCTCACTAATCAATCTTGACTGCAAAGTTTACGCCAAAATACTGGCTACAAGACTAAACACGGTTCTACCACAATTGATAAGCAACGCACAGGTAGGATTCCTAAAGACACGCATGTCACATGATAACACCAGACTCCTGTGCCACATACTGGAAAGGGCTGCCAAGATTGGCGATCCAGCAGTGACCATTACACTAGATGCCACATTTTTTATAAAAAGTCACCTTTTGTGAATACATGTTCCATTATATATCAAAAGCAAAACATTTTCATATAATGCATATAATCTGGAACTCGATGTTACTGAAAAGTAAAAGCATTAGTAAACACATATAAAAATACCGGGATTACATAGCACATGCACTATGTGTATAGCTTTAAGTGTGTTTTCTCTGCTGGGTTACATTACATTTCACGAATTCATAAGGCTGTAATATACATATGCGGCCTAATCAATAATAATGAGGGTAGAGCCAATTTCATGCTGCTCCAAGTGCCAGGGCCAAAACCATCACTTCCATAATCCCACCCACCCTCACCACACCCCCAGAGCTATGGTCCTGGTTCCAGATCCAGTATTAAGAAAGATAAATCTACGGTAGTGTTTTAGGCTACTGGGCTTTCGAGAATGGAAGCCATCAGGAGTGTCGCTTCAGGGGGAAATTTGGAGAGTTACACCATCCTGTAAATGTATATTCAAATAAATAATTTGATACAAGTTCTCTCATTAGGGTATAATGAGGTCTCTGTCAGATTTTACCTGGGATTTTTCCATACACACACATACAACACACCCACTCTATCTCTCTTTCTACCCCCTCTCTGTTTTGAAGGACTTCAAGAATGTTTATTATTTTCCCCTATAAAGTGTTTCCTCCTACTTAGTACCCCCCAACAATCCACACTCCTCTCCCTTCCTACTGCCTTTCTTGTTCTATAATGTATTTTGCCAGGATATGCCATCGTGATTGTTGTACAATCTGAAGGTCACACCTCCACCCATTTTACTAACCCATATAAGCCCATGGAAGCTTTATTTGCAGTTTGAAGTACATTAATGGCTAGTGAAGTGATTCATGAATGTATTCGCCTAATGGGTGTGATACAGCTATCTTAACAGCTGCGGAGTGGGGTAATTTCCAAAGACCACCTGTTGGAGTCACAAGACATGCACCTTCCTCTGCCTATTCCTTACATCTATGGGGCCATCAATCTGTGACTAGATCTTCAGTACAGTCAGAGTGACTCAAGGCACAAAGGCATTCACTTTGTGGGTCAATTTTCTTCAAATGAAGGTGACAAACTACTTGAACTACGAAACTTTGAAAAGGGGAACGGTAAAGGAATTTATGTATGGAAAGGACATATATTAGTAAGTACTTTCTGCCTCCTGCTCTTACTAGTGGTCATGTTGCAAAAAAATATAAAAATATGTAAGTAATATCAGTTAAAGCCTTATTCGTGTCATGAGGCATGTTGTGGAGTGGGGCAGTGCATTACAAGTGTTAATGGCTCATAACTTTTTGAATGGTATAATAAAGTACCTGCATTTAAATTCTTACTAATTAACTCTATTCTTCTTATAAATATGATAGAATTGTACCTTTAAAGGTAAAACCTCCTTGTTGATTCCATAAAATGTCGCCATAGCCAAAGTCCACGACAGCAAGCCTGCTACATTACCACTTGTTTTTTTGGCATTCTCAAAGGTGTAATCTTCCATTTGGAAATACGGCTGCAGTAATTCTACCATCTCTGGATTTATTATATCCTTTGGAAATTGTTGGAGAGACTGCAAGAACCCAGTAGAGCTTAGAAACTAAAAAGAGAAAAATATACATTTATTGGGAGTTCAAGTAGACATGACTGGAACCTAACATTAACAAAAGGAATGACTCCAAAATAAAAATATGTTTATGAGTGTTTCATGCAAGAACAATGGGGCTCTTTATGATCCGTCATCATAGCAGTGCTCGGACCGCCTGCCAGACGTGCGGGTCCCACCAGTGCAATTAGGATGCGCCTGCCACCTTTTAACATTGCGGACGGTGCTGCTGGCTGTAGCACCGTCCGCAATGTTAAAAGGTCATGCTGAGCATTTCCCTGCACTATGTGGCATGCACCACGCCGTGCAGGGAAATGCAGTGGGGTACCATGGGTACCCACCCAGTGCACCCCCCCAGGGGGCCAGCAACGGGCCCCTAAAGCCAGTCTCTGCCTGTCTTTTTACGGCGCGATATCCGCCGCAAAAAGACAGGTGGAAAGGGATACTGTAATCCCTACAGCAGTGCCTGCATAGCACCGCCACAATGGTTCCGGTTTCTTCAAGGCGGGCGGAAAAGGACGGCCTTGCGGAACCATGGCAGACGGAAACATGGCGGACAGACTTTCCGTCTGCCGGGGAACCATTGGGATTCCCACCGCCATCCTAATTTGGCAGTGGGAATTTTCTGTATGAAGGCGGAAGGACCGCCGACCCGGCGGTGGCGGTCCTTCCCCCATCATAATGAGCCCCAATCTAACTGAATTTAACATCCCCAACACTACCCATACCAGAAAACAACAATATTTTCTCTAGAAACTTTAAAAAAACATATTGCTATCTTATTGGGCTGTAAGGTTTGAAAAAGCTGACAGAAAATACAGTGGCGGCTCACACAGGTAAGTGTGGTGGACAGTGGGGCGGGGATGGGTGGGGGTGGTGGAAGTCGGCAGATGACGGGATAAGTAATATTAAATAAATATATATATAAAACAACCAACTTTGCGCTCGGTGCATCGCTGACGTGGCAATCCGGAGAGCACAAAGTAAGTGGTATTATTTATTTATTTAATATTACTTATCCCATCATCTGTGGACTTCCACCACACCACACCGCCCCGCCCCGCTCCATGCTCTTACCTGTGCGAGCCTCTACTGAGAAAATCCCAATTTCTTTCACTACCACAACATGGAGTAGGGCCCCTTTCCTTAACAGGCTGCATTAGCAGAGATAATCTGCAACTTCAAAGAAAAGTATTATGAAAAAGAGTCAGAAATGAATTTTGCATTGCAGGTGGTGGCCTTAAAAGGTGTAAATAACAAAATATAGCACAGTAGATACTTTTTGACAAAGGGCTAGAATTGTTGTTGCATTTTTAGCCTATGTATGCAAAAATCAAATAACATCCATGAATATGTTATGATGACAGCAAGGTAAATTCGAGGGGTGGGCATAACTTGCATAATTCAGTGTATTGCACCAGGAAATACCTAAAGAACAAGTTACTTACCTTTTGTAACAATATATCTGTAAGAAACATTAGTTAGTTAGATTCCTCACCTTAGAATATCCCCAGGCGTCAGGCTGGATCCGGAAAGATTTTTGTAGCAATACCCCTTGCGCGTCGCTAGACGTCGTCTGCGGCTCCGCGTCCGTTGTTGACGTCGTCGGAGTACTTAGACGCCGCCCTCGCAAACTGACGTCAGTTCTTGTACATAGCTTTCCGCGCCAGGAATGCAGAGCCATGCAAGAGACCGACACTGGTGCCAAAAAATCTAGGGCCCTGAAAAGGATAGCCTTAACCCTAGATGTCGGTTCGCAGAACGGGGAGGCTGGGTGGGTCGGTGAGGAATCTAACTAACTAATGTTTCTTACAGATACATTGTTACCGAAGGTAAGCAACTTGTTCATCTGAAAGAAACACGTTAGTTAGATTCCTCACCATAGAATAGATACCCCAGCAATACCAACCCCCGTTGGTGGGTCTGCGAACCAAGATCACACCAGAAAGTCCTGGAGAACAGAACGGCCAAAGTGGCCATCTCTCTGGACTTGACTGTCCAGGCAATAGTGCTTAGCGAACGTGTGCAGTGAAGCCCACGTTGCCGCCTGACAGATGTCCTCCCCGTCCCAGAGCAGTAGTAGCCGCTGTGGCCCGGGTGGAATGGGCTCGCAGCCCAACAGGAGGGACCTTCTTTGCCAAGGAGTAACAGATTTTAATACACAACACGACCCACCGCGAGATGGTCCGCTTGTGTACAGCTTTACCCTTCTTCGCTCCTACGTATCCAACAAAAAGTTGGTCGTCCACCCGGAACTGTTTTGTGCGGTCCAAATAAGAGGACAGCGCCCGTTTTGGGTCCAGACGGTGGAGACTCTCTTCATCTTTTGAAGGATAAGGCGGATAGAAGGTGGGCAGTGTGACAGACTGCCCGATGTGAAAGGGGGTCACCACTTTAGGAAGGAAGGAAGGATGTGTGGAGGACAACCTTATCCGGATGAACCGAAAGAAAAGGAGGCTTTGCTGACAAAGCCTGGAGCTCACTCACCTGCCTAGCGGAGGTGATAGCTACCAGGAAAGCAGTTTTTAGGGTGAGAAGACGAATAGGACAGTTTTGAAGAGGCTCAAATGGAGCGCACATTAGAAAAGTTAGAACAAGGTTCAAGTCCCACTGAGGCATTACGAAAGGTACAGGAGGAAACATATGAGTAATGCCCTTAAGAAAACGTGAAACAACAGGGGACTTGAAAAGAGAAGGCTGATCAGGAAGCCGTAAGAAAGCAGATATTGCAGCAAGATAACCCTTCAAGGTGCCCAGAGCAGAGCCCTGCTGGGCCAAGGAAAGAAGAAAGAGAAGAACCTCAGAAAGAGGGGCGGAAAGGGGATCCACAGCCTTTGCTGTGCACCATGCCACAAACTTGTTCCACCGGCAGGCGTATACCGTCTTTGTGGAGGGACGCCTGGCTGCCAGAATGACATCACAGACTTCAGGAGGCAAGTCAAATGGCATCAACTGCCGCCGCTCAATCTCCACGCATGGAGGTGGTGACTGGACAGGTTCGGGTGGAGGACCGTCCCCTGCTGCTGCGACAGAAGGTCCTCCTGAAGAGGCAGTCGTATCGGGGGATCGATTGACATACTGAGTATCTCGGGATACCAGTACCTTCGTGCCCAATCCGGAGCCACTAAGATGACTTGGGCCCGGTCGCGCCTGATCTTCTTCAGCACTCTGGGCAGAAGTGGTATAGGCGGAAAGGCGTCCAACAGACCGCAACTCCACTCGCGACGCAAAGCATCTCCGAGCGAGTGCTGCCTTGGAAATTCCAACGCACAGAACTGCTGACATTGCGCGTTCTCTTCGGTGGCGAATAGATCTAACCAAGGCTCTCCCCACTGCAGAAAGAGACCTTGCGCCACGTCCAAGTTCAGACGCCATTCGTGATCCATCATGCACCGGCGGCTGAGTTAGTCTGTTCTGGCGTTCAGAGAGCCCGCCAGATGTTGAACCACCAGAGTGATGCCCTGGTGTTCCAGCCATGTCCAGAGGCGCAGAGCCTCTTGACAAAGGGTCCACGACCCCACCCCGCCCTGTTTGTTGCAATACCACATGGCGGTGGTGTTGTCCGTGAACACCTGCACAACACTTCCCCGGACAGAGGGAAGGAAGGCTTTCAGTGCAAACCGGATCGCCCTCAGCTCCAAAAGGTTGATATGGAGTTGAGTCTCCGTCGGAGACCAGAGTCCTCTGGTCTCCGCCTCTCCCATATAGCCTCCCCATCCTAGGAGGGACGCATCCGTCACTACTACGTGCTCCGGTTGAGGTAGGGAGAGGGATCTGCCGCTGATCCAATCGCGGTTCGTGAGCCACCACTGCAACTGTTTCGCAGTGCCCTCCGTGATCAAGACATGGTCGGACAGGTTGCCTCGATGCTGGGCCCACTGAAACTTCAGGTCCCACTGCAGAGCCCGCATTCGCCACCTGGCGTAATGCACCAACAGGATGCAGAAGGCCATCAGCCCCAGAAGCCGCAGCACTAACCTGACCAAAACCCAGGATAGAGGCCGAAAGATGGGAATCAGAGCCTGAATATCCCGGACCCGCTGTTCTGGCGGATAAGCCCGGAACTGCGCCGAATCCAGAACCGCCCCGATAAAGAGGTGCCGCTGAGAGGGACCCAGGTGCGACTTCGGCACATTGATGGAGAACCCCAGCGAATGCAGGAGGTCGGCCGTAGTCTGGAGGTGGGAGATGACCAGCTGGGGCGAGCCCGCCTTCAACAGCCAGTCGTCGAGATAGGGAAAGACTGGAACCCCCAATTTGCGCAGGTGAGCTGCGACCACTGCCATCACTTTCATGAACACCCGAGGGGCACTGGTGAACTGAAAGTGCTCCTGACCCACCGTGAACCGCAGGTAACGCCGGTGGGCCGGCAGGACGGGGATGTGAAAATAAGCGTCCTGCAAGTCCAACGCTACCATCCAGTCTCCAGGGTCTAGGGCAGCCAGAACCTGAGCCAAAGTCAGCATCTTGAACCGCTCCTTCCGGAGGAAGGCGTTGACGCTCCTGAGGTACAAGATAGGGCATAGGCCCCCTTTGCCCTTCTTGGGAACCAGAAAGTAGTGGGAATAGCAACCACGACCTACTTCTGGAGCAGGAACGCGCTCGACGGCCTCTTTGGCCAAGAGGGCCGAAACTTCCTCCCGCAGAAGATGCAAATGATCCCCCGACATACGGTGGTACTGCGGTGGCATGGCTGATGGGGTCGTCTCGAAGGGGAGGGAGTAGCCCCTTCGGACGATTTGCAGCACCCACCTGTCCGAAGTGATGGAGCGCCAGTGGAGCAGGTGATGGCGAACTCTGGCGTTGAATGGGCCTGAAAGCTCGGACTAGGAGGGCTTTGAGGCGGATGCTGCCGGGGTAGATGTGGACTGACCGGCACGTTGTCCTCCAGTTCCGCCTCGGCGGAATCCACGTCCGCGACCGCGTGCAGGTTGGTTCTGCGGCCGGTGGCTGGGCGGATGTGAGGAGGCGCCCCTTCCTTGGCCACGAAAGGGACGAAAGGCGGAAGTTTGTGGCCGTGGGGCCGAGAGACTCAAGGACTTGGCCGTGGCCCGAGAGTCCTTAAAACGAGCCAACGCACTGTCTGCCTTCTCACCAAAAAGGCGAGTGCCATCAAAGGGCATATCCATGAGGGTACTCTGGACATCCCCCGAAAAAGACGTGGACCTCAGCCAGGCGTGACGCCGGAGCGCCATCGTGGTGAAAATCACCCTACCCAGCGAGTCCGTAGTGTCGAGTCCACACCTGATGGCATGTCGTGCTGCATCTCGCCCGTCAGCAATCGATGAGTGAGTCGTGTCTGGGCCTCCTCAGGACACAGGGGCAGCACGTCCTCCACCGCATCCCACAGGGAGTGGGAGAAACTGTCCAAGAGGCACGCGGTGTTCAAAGACCGCAACCCCAAACTGAGGGATGAGAACAGTTTCTTGCCAAACTGTTCCAACCTCTTGGATTCCCGATCCGGAGGAGCGGAATTGAAGGAGGATTGGGAGGTTGAGGCCTGGATAACCAGACTCTCGGGGGTGGGGTGTTGGGACAGAAAACTGGGGTCGCCCGGAGGAGGGCGGTGATGTCGGGCCACGTTCCGATCCACAGGAGGTACTGTGGAGGGCTTGGACCAAGTGCCCTGCAGAACGTCAGTGAGGGCCTCATTAAACTGCAGCAGAGGCTCTGTGGAGCTTGCTGTCGGTTGAAGGACCTCAGTGAGGATGTTAGTCCTCACGGCTCCAGCAGGCAGCTCCAGCCCAAGGGCTTTGGCTGCCTTGCGCAGCACCACAGTAAAAGCTGCACCTTCCTCCGAGGCCACAGTCGGAGGAGAGACGAAACCAGCGTCTGGGGAGGTATCCAGACCACTGGCATCCCCCAGTTCGTCTGCCCAGTCCTTGGAAAGTTGGGCCTGTCTGGCCAGAGGGTCCTCAGACCCCTCCCAGTCGCCCTCGTCATCCGATTCCTGATAAACAGGAGGAATGATCGGAGCCGGGCGGTAGATGAATTGCTCATCCATCGGCGCCGGGTGCGGCATCGAGCGGCGGCGGAGGTGGAACCGGTGTCGGCGCTGACGGAGGAGGCGTCGTGAGGTCGACCGGCGCCGGCAGGGATCCAGGCCTGGATCCCTCGGGGACCTGCGACGTCGGGGCCGGAACCATCGACGGCGCCGGGGCCGGAGCCGCCGGCACGCAAGGTCGCCCGGTCGAACCTGCGGGGCCCGAAGGCGCGCCGACAGGCATCGACGGCGGGGTCAGGCTCCTCATGGCCGAGAGGAAGGCACTGACCTCCGCCGGAGTCGCGTCAGTCCCAGGGACCGGCGGGTATGGGGACGGACGCGGCTCCTGTGGCTCCGACGGAGCCGCGGGGGTGGAACCACCCTGACCCTCAGCCGAGTCGCGCGACCGGCGAGGGGAGTCCGAAGAGCGATGTCGTCTCTTGGACTTCTTGGAGTGTTTGGAGTGCTTCGACTTACCGGTAGACCCCGACGAGCGATGACGGTGGCTGCGGCTCCGCGAACGGTCCTTGGACCTCCTCCTGGACTGGGACCGAGAGCGACGCGGAGCCGAGTGCCGAAGCTCAAGAAGCTTATGGGACCGCTCCCGCCTAGCTTTCGACGTCAAGGCCTGACAATCGAGCCACGACTCCGCGTCATGGTCGGCCCACAGGCAGTACAGGCACCGGCGATGGTGATCCGTCACCGACATCAAACGATGACAGGTGTCACAGGCCTTGAAACCAGGCATCCTACCGGCACCAGAGTCGAGTCGAGACCAAAAAGAGTCAAAAAATTTAGTCAAAAAATGACTAGGGGTAAGCTCTTCCCGGATAGGCGCTTACTGGCGTGGAAAAAAGTAGAGAACTGACGTCAGCGCGCTCCGACGACGTCATTCCGGCGCACGACGCCAACGACGGACGCGGAGCCGCAGACGACGCCTAGCGACGCGCAAGGGGTATTGCTACAAAAATCTTTCCGGATCCAGCCTCACGCCTGGGGATATTCTAAGGTGAGGAATCTAACTAACGTGTTTCTTTCAGATCAAATCTGCATGATAATGTAGCCAGTCAAGGGAAATCCAGGTAAGAATAATCCATGAAAAGCCAAGGATAGGAACAACTAAAAACTGTGATTATTTAAAGTCAATGTGGTCTTCGTATGGTCCCTGATTTGGTTTGTTCTTGTCACTGGTGAAAGGCCCACCTATATCAGTGGGGTACAGTTTTTATCAAGAGAATTGGGGGAACTCAGCGTGGTAGGTATTTTAGCGATCCTTCTAGATAATGGAACTTTCCCTCAGAGATATGTTAGGAAAAGGCATGATTTTAGCCAAAGTTTAATATTTGCAGAGTATTCTGGGCAATAAACCATGCTTAGATCCATGCAAGCCACACTACCATGAATAGGTCTGGGTCTCTAGGTTTCAGAATTGCACACGGTCTGTAGGTTTCCCTAGTTGAGGGCTCACCCAGAGCCCGAAGAATGTGGCCATATACCATGGCAAATAAGAGGAAATTGGAATTTACCCCTTCTCTGCCAGTCCATGTGTCATGACTACAGTGAAAATAATACCCATGTTCTATTGTTTGCCAGGGGGATGGGGACTCTCTAGGCCCCAGGGAGGCAGAAAATGTTGGGACTTTAAGGGTTGGGACTAAGCCTGATGCCTGTAGGGGCCAACCACTCCATATTTTTCCTTACAAAAATATCCCTGGTGTCTAATAGGCTTTTTATGCCCACCCCTTGGAGGGGCAGAAAAACAGTGGGCCCTTTTAAGGGTGGAGATCAGGCCCATGTTTTAGTGGGTCTCTCCACCACTTGGTCTTCCCTGTTGTCTAATGAGCTTTCTGTCCCTTATGACGACAGAATAATCTGCCCCCCAGGGGGATCAGAAATACTGCTGGGCCCAATCTGGGGTGCATGGTCTCATGGCTGGGTAGGCTACACCCCATCCTTCATTTTTTTTTACTATTTACCCTGGTGTCTAGTAGGCTTTAGCCTTTTTTACTGTGATGTCAGTTCCCTGCATGTCACAGCAAATAAAAAAGAAACTTGAGACAGGAGAGTAGCTTTTCCCACAAGTCCCGATTTTGTTTTTAAAGATCAAGTTACTTACCTTTGGTAATGCATTATCTGGTAGAGAAATTATCTAGCCGCAGATCCCTTACCATTGAATTTCCCAGGCGTCAGACTGGATCCCAAAGATTTTTCTTCGAGCAATATCCTTGTGCACCGTAGGTGGCATTGGTCTGCTCCGCGTGACATCAGTAACTTTTCACAACTTTCCACACCAGGAGCGCAAAACCACGTAGTGCACTGACAGTTGAGCGTTTCTGAACAACTAGGGCCCCAAAAGGGAGCAACCCTGACCCTAAAAACCTGCCCGCAATGCTTGGAGGATAGATGGGTCGGTAAGGAATCTGTGGATAGATCATGTCTCTACCAGATAAGGCGTTACCGAAGGTAATTAATTTGTCCATCTGATAGAGGGATCTAGCTGCAGATTCCTTACATTTGAATAGATAACCATGCAATATCATCCCTGGAGGAGGGATAGTGGACAACTTAGACCAGAAAGTCCTGCAGGACAGAGCGGCCAAAAAGGCTGTCCATGTGGACTTGACCGTCCAGGCAGCAGTGCTTAGTGAACGTGTGCTGGGATGCCCACCTTGCTGCTTCACAAATGTCAAGGATACCATGTTGCAATGCCGTAGTAGCACCCTTAGCTTTGGTAGAATGAGCCCTTACACCTTCAGGGACAGCTTTTTCGTTTTGGCCAGAGCATACTAGATTTTGATGCAAAGGACGTCCCATTGAGAGATCGTCCTTTTCTTTACCGCACGGACCTTCTTTGCTTCCACATACCCCACGAGGGGTTGGTCATCCACCCGGAATTCTTTTGTGCGGTCAAGGAAGAATGACAATGCTCTTTTTGGGTCTGGACAGCGGAGTCACTCTTCTTCTTTAGAGGGATGTGGGGGAGTATAGAAAGTGGGCAGGGTGACAGAAAAAAAATAATTGGGGCCTTGGGGGTCCTTTTGGGACCCCCTGAGCAGGCCTAGGGGGTCAGGGTGTGTCTACCCTGCCACCTCTGCGCGTTTTGCGAGGTTTTTTCTTTGGTTTCTTGTGCCTCGGTTCTATCGAGGCACAAGATGGCTAACAACACTTCCTGATTTGGAGTTTTGACAGCTAATTAGAATACGGCTCGTGCGCGGCAGGGTGCACTAAGGCTGCGCTTAGGGTACACGGACCCTCCGAGGCCATAGATATATATGTACTTTTAGTTGTGATTTTTCAGGAACTACTGAACAGATTTACACCATTTAAGCAAATGGCACGAGTCTGAACTGAGGACTACCTCTTTGCCAAATTTGGCGTAATTCCGTTCAGCAGTTCGGGCTGTAGCTGCGGCTAAATGTCCTATGGGAAAGAAATTGCATGGGGAAAACACATTTTGGGACCCCCCTTTTTTCTCAGCCCCCACTACACGGATCATCTCGAGACTTTCAGCGGACCGGAGCTGGCCAAAAGATTTGAAAATTTCGCGAAGATTCGTCCATCGGCGCCAAAGTTATTGGGAATAGAATGTTGCGAATTTAATATGTAAAATAGGTCCTAACTATATCTACCTACTGGCGACCGCCAGTAGGTAAAATATATATATATATATATATATATATATATATATATATATATATATATACCAACCAATTTCTACTTCCACTTCAAAGAGGTACACCGACTGTGGATGGATTGCAAGAATTCATTTAATATGGAATAACACGAAGGCAAAAAGGCTTCCCATTCCCAACGTTTCTGCGTCTGAAAGCCTTGAACACGGGAGAAGTCTCTGAATTTTGAATGACCCACGTGATTCCTTTTTAACAGCGTGGGCCGTATTCTTTTACAGAGCGCGCAGAGGGAAAATGGTCTAACTTTAAACGAAGGCTGACTGTACTGGTGCTTTGAAAAATTCAATGAAAAGAAGAAGGTTTGAGTGCATGTTAGGTATTCAAAGACATTGAATCAACAGCGCTTTCTCTTCGTTTAAAGTAAGATCATTTTCCCTCTGCGCGCTCTGTGAAAGAATACGGCCCACGCTGTTATAAGGGAATCACGTGGGTCATTCAAAATTCTGAGACTTCTCCCGTGATCAAGGCTTTCAGAAGCAGAAACGTTGGGAATGGGAAGCCTTTTTGCCTGTGTTATTCCATATTAAATGAATTCTTGCAATCCAGCCAGAGTCGGTGTACCTCTTTGAAGTGGATGGAGGAATCGGATGGTTTATTTTACTGGAAGCCTCACACCAGATGCACTGCCCACCCTAAGAAGGTCATGGTTTCCTTGCGCGGGAATTTTGGATGGGATATATATATATATATATATATATATATATATATATATATATATATATATATAGAGCCACATCCTTGGAAATAGTCCTGGATGGCGGATTTTACCCGTGATCAAGGCGTTCACGCCGAAACGCGTTGGGTATTCTTGGCTGGGCTTTTTTGCTGAATAAACCACTTTAAAGCCTTAACATCGGATTTGTGCTTTTTGGAAGGAGTGCATGGAGTGCTATGACGCACTGTGGAGCGGTGTATATATATATATATATATATATATATATATATATATATATATATACATATAATATTTTTACAAAATCGCTCCCCCCCTTTATTTTGTTGATGTAACATTGAAAGGCTACAGTGTTCTATGCATCCAGGTCATTGGTGTATGGTCAGACAAAATCTGAGCCAATGTGAGCATCTTGAACTTCTCCTTCTTGAGGAAGAGGATGAGGGTTCTTAGATCTAAGATAGGGCAAAGCCCTTTGTTCTTTTTGGGAATCAGAAAGTAGCAGGAATACAACCACTGCCTACTTCTGCCACCGGAACCCTCTCTATGACTCACTTGGCCAAGACAGCCATGACTTCCTCATGGAGCAAGGACAAATGATCCTTTGTCAGCCGGTTGTGAGATGGAGGCAAAGGGGGAGGAGAGGATTCGAAGGAAAGGGAGTAGCCGCTCCTAATCGCCAGTAAAACTCACTTGTTCGATGTAATGGACTACCAGTGGTGAAGATGATGGCTGATTCTGCCACTAACTGGACACCCATGATCTTGTAGGGCAAGATTATGAGGGATTAGAGACTGTGGCAGCATGGGATTGGTGGTTGTGCCAGACCTCTGGCTACCTGTCCCACAGGGTCAGTATGAACCATGTCCTCGCCCGCGCACAATCTGGGAAGCTTGCATGGGGTGGTAGGTGGAAGAGGGTCAGTGCGGCAAGGCAATTGGGGGCTAACGTGGGGCACCTGAGAAGCCCGAGGACTTGGACATAGCTTGCAAGTCTTTAAAGTGCTCCAGCACAGAGTCTGTTTTGTCTCCGTAGAGATGGTTGCCTTCAATGGGCATGCCGATGAGAGAAGCCTGGACATCCCCTGGAAAGCCAAATCTTGTCAGCCAGGGAAGGCATCTAAGTGCCACCGGCAATGAAACTGCTCTGTCCAGTGAGTCGACCGTGTCCAAAGCACACATAATGCTGAACTTTGCTGCATCTTTCCCGTCCTTGACGGCCTAGGAGAGCATGGCCCAGACCTCCTCCGGTTCCTGAACAGCATTGCTCAACCGTGTTCCACAGATTGTAGGAGTAGAGGTCCAATAGCATGCAGTGTTCTTCCCCAAGCTATCTATCCTCTTTGATTCAATGTCTTGTTGTGGCAGGAAAAGTGCCATGGGATATAGAGGCTGGGACCACCAAGCTCTCATGGGTGGGGTGTTGGGTGAGGAAGTTCAGGTCCCCAGATGTGGGACCATGGCAGCGTACAATTGTCCTGTTCACAAGAGCCCCTGTCTGAGATTGGACCAAGTTCTCAGTAGGACATCTGTCAGTGCTTCATTAAAAGTGAGCAAAGGTTTGTAAGAAGAAGCTCCGGGTTCTAGCACTTCCATTATGATATCAGCCTTGACTGCCACTGACGGCAACTCAAGATCCAGGACCTCAGCTGCTCTCTTCTCCACCATGGAATATGATGTGCCCTCCTCCATAGCCAAGGTAGGGGAAGGAAGCATACCAGTATCTGGGGGGGTGTCCAGACCACTGTTATGTTTTGTAATGTACCCCAGTATAAGCCGGGGTAGTCACCTAACATTTCACATACATTTTCCCTGCCATTGTACTACATACCGGTTTTTGGTATTGACCTTTTACCTAGTTAAGGTAACTTTTGGATCTATATACACCATATCTTTACTGGGGCAGGCAGAGGAGAAAGACTTCCATGCTGACACACTGATGTGAGACGCTGAAGTTCCTGCACGCAGACACTCCAGCACACAGTGTTCTGACAGCCCTTACGGGGTGTCCATCTTGTTACCAAGAAGGGGTCCTTCTTTCTCTCACACCAGGTAATGGGATTGGCTTCATTCTAGGGGGATTCTTGGCTCTATACCTACATACATGCTAGGTACACCTAGGTAGATCTAGTTAGGGTTGCATCGTAGGAGTACGCATTATTATTGTCATCTATTTATATACCTGCCTATATTCATTGTTTTAGCACTATGGAAGAAATCTACCATCCATTTACTCTGTTGGTGCTTATAATCGTTTATATCTGTTTCTGTCTTATGGTTATTTCAGCACACCTATTTTACACTAGAATGGTGCTGGTTCAATAAATGCTTATTGAAAAACGTCCCCACCGTTTATTCTGTTTATCTCTGAGACAAAGTGAGCACTAAGCGAAAAGTACGCTACTGTTTCCAAAATCCCTGATGGGAGAGGGCTGTCATGTTTGATAGTAAGAGGAGTTTGCAGTGGCACTGTGAGCTAGCTAGGAATACAGGCGAACATACCCGGTGGGAGTGTCTGGAATCAGTCTGGACACCAATTCCACAGTTTATGTTGTCTAAACGTGCAGATCCTATATAGATTTATATTAACTACATGAAATGGAGCCCAACGTTGGTTTGGTTCTTATTTAACGGTCAAATCTGAGTAGTTCAGTTGTGCTTTTTTCAGAGAACCCTACTCACATTTACACTGAAACGTCTAGAGTGGGAAGGGAAAATCTGCTGCAGCTGAGTAGGCATATCCTATGTATTGGCTGTAGGTTTATTCAAGCTTGAAGGACAAATAGTTCCTATTGTGCCTAAAACCTTATCTCAGTTTCCTTGAAACTTTTTCAACAATGGCTGAAGAAGACAACACTGCAACGCAACATGCAAATGCAGTAGGGGTAGGAGAACAGGAAGGTGATATTAACATTACAGAAAATGTCAGAACTGCCCTTACTTTAAAATTAGCAGACTATGGAGTCACTGCAAGAGGTGGGACAGTAACTTTCAAGATTGAGGCACACGAGTCATACAGGACAGAGGTATTCTATTTATGGGTCAAATTCCCACCAGCAGATGCACACACAAATACACTTCATTCTTACACTGAAGATGAAATACCAGAGTAATATTGTCCATACGAGGACATTAAAGTTCCGCTCACCTATCAGAAGCATATAAACTGGTTTAAAGGCGCCATCCCACACACAAGAGTTAAAGTAACACTCGGTCCACTCGGTAGAGACGGAGTGACTTGTCCGGTCCTAGCGGCTTACACACCACATCCAGACATTGACACAATGACTGTAGCAGACTTACATCCACTACACAAAAAAATAATAAAACTTTACAGAAAACCGACACAGTTCATTATGAGAGCATTCACACTTCAGCCAACAAGGGCTACACAAGCAGGTCAAATTCAGGGGTCTGCAACCAAAATAACTCCACAAATGCTACACGCAGTTATGGGTAAAATGCCCACTAAATGTGAGCAAATGCCATTCTGGATAGCTCAGAAAATAACACAGTTAGAGGCAGTGTTTCCACTCAAAAGCCCTCAAGAAAAACATAGCATGCTAATAATCTGCTTGCCAATGGGGATAGCTCCCCAGATAGAGGATTGTACCTCTTGGGGTACAGTTTTCGCTGCCATCCATACCACAACTCATTGCATCCCTTCAATATCAGTAATAACAGATGTATTGAGACAAATACAGAATGAGTATGGAGCAGAAACTGCTCTGAACCTAGGGATGAAATTGTTAGGAAATTCTGCCCAGGTATTAACTATTATGTTGGCTGACATAAAAGGGAAGGCAGCAGCAGTGGTGATACACCAACACCTGAGGAATTTCACTCATATATAGCAGGAGCGTGAATTACCTAAAATTATTGAAGATACATATGCCAAATTAGGTAGAGATAATTTGGGAACTGGAGCAACAAAACCTCAACTCATGGGTGGACCTGAAAAGGATAATACCAAGCAAGCACCTGATTCTTCCAAGAAGAAATGGGACAATAAAAAACAAAAGAATAGATCACAATCAAGGTGTGGGTCTCCTCAACAGGAGCCCTCCGAAAGAAGGTACAACCTTAGGAATCGTGATAACATTAAAAAACCTGACAGGTATCAGGATACTGATACACGTTCCTCTCATTCCTTTCAGGGTTCATCAAAAAACTCATAGAGGGAAGGACGGTCTGAACTCAGACAAGAAGAACGAACAAATTCCAGAGATGCACATCGTATTTCGGACTATAATATCAAAATAGAAGATAAACCAAAATCAAAACCTCAATGTTAAAAGAAGACGGTAGCTGGCCTTAAAGTAAGTAATGCCAAGGATAATGAGGACTCTCTTCTGAACGGGGAATGGGCTCTGACGATGCAAGATAGCGCAGCAGAAGTAACAATAGTTCGCCAGAACCTGATGGCATTTCTGGTGACAGCGGTGCTGTATGTATATATAACAGTGGAAACACCTGATACATGGGTAAGTGTCCCACATCAGTTACATGAAATGGAGGGGACAATCCCAGAAAAATTAAAGTTTTTTTGGGGGAGAATCTGACTTATGGATATGACATCCTTTTGGCCGAGAAAGATTTGCCGCCTGAGATTATTATGGAGTGCCCAAAGGGAGAAACAGTAAATTTACCGGTTTCTCGGACCTCGTTCCAGTATCACTAAAACATTCATACGCGCAGGAGTGGGCAGTAGCACTTGCTCCCGGATTATATTACAACCATGTAGGATGGGATACTGAGTCACCTCAACATATAATCCCAGTAAAAACTACTCCACCTCCACAGAGACAGTACCCAATAAAGCAAGAAGCCAAAAAACAAGTCAAGGAGATCTTGAATAGCAAGGTGTAATACAGAATTGTACCTCTTCAATGAATAAGCCTTTGTTTCCTGTAACAAAACCCGCCAATTCATACCATCTAGTTTCAGACTACATACATTTGAATATATGCACAAAGACATTTGCAGTACAGAATGCACACAGTGCCACATTAATGAATAACATTGTGCAGAAAAAATACAAAACAACACTAGATATTTCAAATGGCTTTTTCTGCCAAAAAATAATTCCTGAAAGCAGATATTTGACAGCATTCTCAGCCATAGGCTCTCAGAATAGATTTTGTAGACTGCGCCAAGGTTGTTATCAGCTAGGGTAATGGAGCTACTTCACAATTTTGACGAGTAGGCATTGTTCTATGTAGATGATATTTCTCTGATGGATGATGATTTATTGGATCATTTGACCAGGATTAGCAACATCATTTTGGGATTCACTTCTGAGGGCTACAAATTCAACTTTAAAAAAATGCCCACCTCAATGTACTATTTTTGGGATACGAGTTATTAAGTGAAGGAAAAAGCCTAGCAGCTAACCTTCTAGAAAAGTGTGCACTGCTCTAACCTCCAAAAACTCTGAAAAATTTACAATCCATATTGGGATTCCTAAATTTTGGCAGAACACACATTATGATTACGCACAAAAAGTAAAAACTTTCACCGATTTAATAAGACCTGATTTTTCATTTAGACATTGAATACAGGAACACACGGATATTCTTCGTTCCTTACAAAGTGATATGATAGCTTCCAAACACCTTCACACACGTGATCTGTGTAATCGCTGGTCAATCAATGTACACTTACCTAACCTTCAATGAAGGCAAAACAGTAGCCATGGCTTACACATCACACTAGTACACAAACGCTGAAATGCGCTTTGCTTATACAGAAACAATTCTGTCAGCAGTACAGACTGCTGTCTTGAGAGAAAGAGCACTAGCACAGGGGAAATGAATTTTTATTTATTTTTATTTATTTGGTGTTCTATATAGCGCAAACATGACCCTAAGTAGAGTATCAGAGCGCTTTACATTTATATCTTTAACTGAGAACAACATGAACGTCAAGTAGGTTTAGGAACAATACTCCATGTACAGCAAATTTCAAGAGAACAGTTATGTTAGCAAGTCATAAGTAATTGTACATTGATATGTGGGAGAAACATTAGAGGTTTAACATTCATATATACAAGACCAAAATGAGGTTAATGTTCGATGAGAGGTAGCAAAAGTATGATCAAGAAGGATCAGTGATAATGTCTAGACTGCTGAGATTATGTAAGAAATTTGCTCATATAGAAAGACTTGGCTTCATTTTTTAATGCAGCGATGGATGAAATTCTTCTAAAGTTCGGGGGGAGAGCGTTCCATATTCTTGGCGCTGCGCCAGAGAAAGCTCGGTCATAAGTTCTTTTCTTATGGAAACGGGCCGGTTTCAGTAATAGATTTCCATGACTCCGGGTAACACGACATCCTCCAGATAGTGATTTTCTGGGCCAGGTACACAGGTGTTTTGTAATGCATCGCTTTGTGAGTGATACATGCCATTTTTAGTTGAATTCTTGCTTCGTAAGGCAACTAATTAAGCGCTTTCAGATGAGGGGTGATGTGGTCGAATTTTCTGGAGCCAGTTATAAGTCTTGTGGCCGTATTAAGATTTCAGAAGCACTGTTGAAATCCTGGGAAGACCAGCTAGTGTTGTGCAACCATACTCGATCCTTGAAATGACTAATGCCTGGACTGCTGTTTTAAGGTCTGAGTTGCTTTTAAAAGGTTTCAGCTTTCAGAGGTAGCTTAAGTGGAAGTGAGCGTTTTTTGCCATTGTGTTAATATGTGATGGCATGTTCAGGTTTTTGTCTAGCATAATTCCCAAGGATTTGGAAGAGTCTACAATCCTCGGAGTACAGTTTAATGCCGTGATCAGGTTGCCCACTCTAGGATGTTCGTAGTGCTTCTCTGGGGGGGAAATTAGAAGGAATTCGGTTTTATGCGGGTTAAGTTTGAGGCAATTGCTGGTTAGCCAATGGACTGTTCTCTTTAATGCTTGGTTCATGATACCTATCTCTTCTATCGATGTGATTTTGATGTAAAGCTGCGTGTCATCAGCGTACATGTGGAAGGAGATGTTTGCTTGTTGTAGGGTTTCTGTGAGTGGCTCTACGTATAGATTGAAAAGAGCAGGCGATAGTGTTGAGCCCTGAGGAACACCAATATAATTTTTGGATGAGGCTGATAATGTTTGGTTGACTATGAATTTTTGCGATCTGTTCTCTAAGAACGAGCTAAACCAATTTGAGACTGTACCTTCTAATCCCATCCTATTTTGCAAGCGATCTAATAATCGTTGTGACTCCAGTACAGGCCTAAACGGCTGTTACAAAAGCTAGCGTTCCAAATGCAAAAGCGCTACATCCACAATGGATACAATGGGCTAATTCTCCCACTGCAACAGATGTAGACTACAAATTTGATTCTACACTAAAAACTCAAGCATTTCTGCAATACGAACAAGACTATCCTCTCTTGAATGAAATAATGCCTCTGGATCAGCATAAATACATTATTTACACTGACGGTTCTGCTCAGCTTACCATAGGAGGTAAACAGCAATACAGCACAGCTTGTGCGATTGTAAAAGGACGTATGCAGGAAGACAAGTTCCATCCTAGCAGTATGAAGACACAGTCTCTAGGAGACTGCACTGCACAGCTGGCAGAATTAAAAGCCCTGTTACGGGCACTTATAAATACGGATCGGGAATTCCCCACACACATAGGGGCCGATTCCGATTCCGGCCGCAAAACGGACCGACCGACACGGACCTGGACCGAACCCTGACCAACACGGACCAGCGCCGTATGACCTGTGCAGTACGATGCAACACATGTGAATTACAACCGACACGTACGGAATACAAGCTGTACGACCGACCCGTAGGGAAAATAGTGATCCGGCCGGAAAACCGACACAAATATCACTGACCGACACGAACCCGGAATGAAGCCAACCGACCCGTACCTGCGATGTACGATTTGCGCAGTATGATGCAATGTGTGTAAAACCAGATCGACTCGCACGGAGAACAAGCCGCACGACCGACACGCACAGACAACCCGGCACACAAGCAATAGAGACCGCCGCGAACAACGCGTACCAAACACAGAAGATAGGCAGCCTGAACTAGGCAGAGAAGCCCGCACGAGACAACAGCAGCGTCCGTTTCCGTCACATGAACGTCTCCTTCATGCCTATAAAACACAAAGACAAAAAAAGGACCAAACAAGCAATGACAAAGCCAATAAACACCAGTACACAGTAACCACAGACACACTCACAACTCACCCATCACACAACTCACACACCATCAGCACCTCATACAAAAGCACACACACATACACCCAGTAAAACCAACACCAACCCACCATCACTTGTACCCTCACACACACATCCCTCACCACCACCACAAATCACCATGCCTCCAAAGAAGAATCCAAAGTTCACAGTGAGTTAGAAGTGCTGGTAGACGAGATCATCAGAGTAGAGCCATATTTGTTTGGTACATTTGTCCAAAGGACCCCCATCTCACAGAAAACCAAGATGTGGGCGAGGATTGTGGACAAGGTGAACGCCCAAGCACCAGCAAGGCGCACAAAGGATGATATCCAGAACAGGTGGTAAGACGTGCGCAGGAGGGTCAAGAAACTCATCGAAAAAGATCACGTCCTGAGTCAGCCCTCCTGCCAAACCAGTCTACTTCAGGACCTGGGAGGAGAAGGTGCGGGACATCCTACCACCAGAGAGCGTCCATGGCCTAACAGACATCCCAGAGCCTGGTGAGTACACAAACAACATACCCAGGATTGTGTGGCAAGGGACAGTGAAACCATGCACCGCAAGCAAAGCTACACTAACCAATAGGTAATCAGCCCAAGATGTGTATGCCAGTCAGACAAACACAATACCTGCCATCTCAGAGTGACTGGGAACTGTGTCATGACATGCACCAAACTACAAACAAATAGAGCAAGCCAGAGGCACTAAGCCAATAGACCCTGCCAGACAGTTTGACACCACAAACACACCACCTCACAGTGCAGCTGACTGTCAAGAAGGAATAGTGGGGATGCAGGTGAAGTGAGTGTAGCCAAAAGCATGATGGGGGCTGTAGTCACAGATAATGCTCCCCCTCTTGATTGGCCCATCAAGACCTCTCAGAAACATGCCCACACCACAGGGAGTGGAAAATGACTGACAAGATGGCTGACACTGGCTCCTGCTGTGGGGAGCACAAGGCCCTGCTAGGGCTTGTGTGCAAATCAGAAGCAGGACACCACTGACTGACATCCTGAAAGACAACTTGCACGCCCTACAATGGAAGCACGTTTCATGATGGGAAGGAGGACTGACAGCCCTGACCATACTAATCGGCATGGGGAGACCCCCCCTCAACACAAATTCCACACAACTCACCGGGTACAATGCATTGACACACACCTCATTGAAATATCAGCAAAAGAAACCCCGTACTGGGTGCTGCTGTGTGAAGCACAGGGGCTCACTTTGGACTTGTAGCCGAACAAACACCAGGATGTCACAGTCAGCCATCTTGCCATTGCTGTCACACCCCCTCACAGGGAAGCAGAGTCAAGAGGGAGGAAGTATGGGCATGCTGGGAAGGGGTGTGTAGCCAAGAGTATGATGGGACTCGCACTCACAGACAACCTACACCCACCCACATTGCCCAGCAAGATCAAACTGAACCATACTTGCCTCACAGGGAGTGGGTAGGGACTGACAAGATGTCTGACACTGGGCTTGTAGTGAAGGCTGCCCTTTACATACATACATACATTGCTCAGTTAGCATAACCGCATTAGATGTTAGAAAGCCATCTTGCCACTTTTGCTGCCTTTGCACACGACACTGCAGTTACATGTTATTATTTGAAAACTGCTTGCTCGCCTTTTCTTCACATGAGAACTGTCTGTTGTTCACATCCCTAGCCGTGAGCTGCGACCTTGGTCTGTACACTGTGTAAAAGAAACAGTCTCCTTCCAAACTATTTTTGGTGTGATCCCGGCCTTTTTTCAATCTATTTTTTCCAGCGTCTTTGGCTGTCTCCCGTTGATTCTGGCCCTCGTAGCAGGTGTGCTGTTGTTGGTCTTCTTACTGCGCAATGGCTGCACAATTTGTGTCTCACGTCGGCCTGCCTCGGCTGCTACATCTCCGAGACCGGATGCTTGGGTACATTACCCCCGGCAACTTTGAGCATAGCCTATGGATTGTCCTTCCGGTTTTCCTACTTTACATGCGTGCAACCTGTATTTCATTGCCTACATTGTCCCTTCCAATGGGCTCTGGATTTGTGCTTGTCAAACTCGGTGTCTCCCGCCCCGGATTATGATCGACTAATGAGTCACTTAGTGGCTCATGAGTTGGACTGTTCTGGTGTCAGGATTATGGCCTGTGGAGCGGCACATGGAGTCCTAGGGAATTGGGACATCGGAACGGCTGCGTATGACTTTCTGGCAAACAGTTATCTTGAGGAACACGTCGGTTGCCCTCTGATGGTACTAGAGGCTCCGCTTGTCGAGGAACATGTATGTTCATTTCCATTATTAAACTGGATGGCAGAAACTTTTAGAGGATGCTCCAACGATTTCCTGTTGGAAGCTGTTGCTACTTACTGTGCATATACCTTGATGGATTAACTTGGAGGTCGTCCAATTTTTCGTTGCACAGATTTATTTATTTTTTCTCTCGTCTCAATGTCGCACATTTTGATATATATAATTTTTTCTCTTCACGATTAGAGGCTCCCTGAGCCTCACCGTTACTAATTCTATTTGAATTTGCCTAATTTTTGGATTTTATTCTTTTCGAACTTTAACTACCCATATAGTGGAT
Organism: Triturus cristatus; assembly: GCF_964204655.1. NCBI lineage: Eukaryota > Metazoa > Chordata > Amphibia > Caudata > Salamandridae > Triturus > Triturus cristatus. The sequence goes on from NC_140589.1 coordinate 53,378,481, forward strand.
TTCAAATATGTGCACTTAGTTCTGTTCTATCGTACTTGAACTCTGCGTTCCCTGATTGTATCCCTATTGGCTAGTGGTCCGATCAAAGGGGGGTGTAGTGAAGGCTGCCCTTTACATACATACATACATTGCTAAGTTAGCGTAACCGCATTAGATGTTAGAAAGCCATCTTGCCACTTTTGCTGCCTTTGCACACGACACTGCAGTTACATGTTATTATTTGAAAACTGCTTGCTCGCCTTTTTTTCACATGAGAACTGTCTGTTGTTCACATCCCTAGCCGTGAGCTGCGACCTTGGTCTGTACACTGTGTAAAAGAAACAGTCTGGCTCGCTAGACAATGCATGTTGTTGAGTTCAGGTTGATCGGCCCACTATTTAGACATAACACGCATGCAGCTGCAAATACCTGAAAGACGAGTGCTTTTAATACTGCAGGCTACATGCTTAACACACATTCTGAAGAAGAGCTTTCCTGAGAGAAGACTTCATCTGATCCTGTGATGTGATTTCACTAAGCTGATCTTTACGGTATGGGGTCCCCCATTCAAACCTAGAGACCTTTTATTAGCCTAATAATATTAGCTTATTAGTGAAGGGAAGGTGGTTGTAACCCACTGTCATTTATAACATGATTTCTCCCTTTATTTTCTATGGTATTGTAACAATGCTGATGGTTTTGATATTAATCATTTGTCTGCTTGTGTTAGCCAAAGTACTGCATCTTAGGACATGAGGTTTATAAAATAAACTCTTTAAACTTTACCGTGTCTTTGTTTACTCTTGTTGTGGACTGATATGAGAATAATAACGAGCAGGTATTTCTGATTCCCACCATTCCTGAGAGTACCCTAAGTCGCTTGTTCTGGGTTGTCTATTCATTGGGATCTCCGTGATGATACGGATAACGAATGGGACACTGATGCTGGTTGGATAAGGGGTTCTGGGTTCTGAGGTGAGTTTCTGGTACACCACAATTCACTGAGGTCCTGGTTTCCTGCGCATAGTTCTGTGTATGAGCAGAATCCCTGCAACAGGCTCTGTTGTGGGGAGCACAAGGCCATGCTGGCAAATGGCCAACAACAAACATCAGGACTTCACAGTCAGCCATCTCAAACTGAACCATACTTGCCTCACAGGGAGTGGGAAGGGACTGACAAGATGTCTGACACTGGGCTCTGTTGTGGGGAGCACAAGGCCATGCTGGGAAATGGCCAACAACAATATCAAAATCTGTCCGTGACAAGCTGGGAAAAAGAAGTGTACAGGCAGGCATCTGTCCGAAAAGTAGAAAATGTCATGTTTGTGAACCAACGATGCATGTAGAAACATAAATCACATTGTGTGTCTCTTCCAAACACAGGTGGTGCTGGGCACCCAGCACCAAATGATGAGGATACCCAGTCCCAGACTCTGGTGGACACTGAGCTCTCTGGTCTGACTCTCTCACTGTCCTCTTCGGATGACGAAGGACCAACCTGGTCCCTCCGGTGTGAGCCATCATGCAGCACCAGCAGCATCGACATCTGCCCCCCCTGTACCCACGCCTCCAGCATCTGGACACCGACAGGGCACCCCCGCCAACACGGACAGACCAAGGCCAATCAACACCCACAGCACAGGGACACAGGACCCCCCGGAAGCTACAGCAAACACCACCAGTAACACCACCCAAGGGGTCCCAGTGTCACCTGTGCGTCCCGCCGCTGGTCCTGCCCGTGTGGAGAGGGGTGCTGGGAGGGGTGGGAGGCACAGGGCGCGCCTTGCAGAGGGATCTGGACTGCATGATGACCCCCACCTGGCACGCATCCTAGATGCGTACCAGGATAGCACCGGAGGATTTGGCCAGGTAGTGGGGATCCTCAAGGACATGCAACACAAGCAGGTCACCCACCATGCCCGCATGGAGGCCAAGTGGGATGACATTACTGCGGTGCATCGTGACATACTACAATGCCTCCGCCAGATCAACACCAACCTGTCCACACCCCCCTGTGTGCCCACAACATCTGTCGCAACATCATCTGCCAGCGCCACAGGGCAGGAGGAGGACTCTGGCGGAGAATCCCCTGCACCGCAGAGGCCTGCACATGAGGACCCCACCTCCACCAGAAGAAGAGGGGTCGTCCGAAGAAGGACATGTGAGAGGCAGATGTCCCAGCACATCCCCCAGGGCCTCTAAACCTGTTCTGGACAATGTTCTTTGTGCGCAAAACGTTCACCTTGTCCAATCGCACACAAGTCGCCCACATGACATGGAGGGTTCATGTTGGGCCAATGTATCAGATGACTGTGGACTTTACTCTGGGCATTACATCTACCAGCACTTCCAACTCCAATGTGAACTTTGGATTCCCAAACCACTGAACAGTACCCACCAGCCTGTGCACTTCCCTCACACATGTTTGTAAATAAACTCACCAGTACACCATACTTGCCTCTGTTGTGATTCCAACTTGTCATGTTCAGGGAGATGTTGATCTGCTACACAACACAGTGCATGCCAAATACTGCAACAATGTGACCAACGTAAGGTGAGTCATGGGGATGTGACACATGTGAGGGAGATACACCACTATGGCAACACAAAACATACTCACCATGGCCATGTTACTCATCACACCCAATGATGTTGACCTGAAACGCATTGGCATGCAGAGACACAACACCAACCCCAGTCAGTGGTAACAAGTCCACAGGTGAGGTAAGCAGATGTCACTCAGATGTGGGAAGACAGACAATACACAAAACAAAGCGTATCACAGGTACATTACACATGAGCAACACATTTATTCCACACCAGTTGCACGGTAATTCTACGTAACAGTGGACACACGCTCTCAATGTGTTGGAGAATGGAAGTCCAGGGATGTGTGGTACATCAGTTGATGGGAATTGTCAACTTCCACACTGGTGTTGGCTTCTGGGTGTTGGGGGTCAGTGTTGACCACACAACAGGCAAAGTACCCTGGGAAGGACAGACAAAATACAGTCAAAAGCACAGAAGAACAGGAGAGAAATGCAATACACATGCACAAAACATGTTGGAAGACACCTACACAAACACTAGTCAACAGTACTACCCTATAGTGGAGTACACACCACCTGAATGGACACATCACAGCACGCATCCAGTCAAGTGGCACACAGACACTCAGACAGCAACAGAGCTGGCACAACACATTCCAGGCTACCTCCATACATTCACAAAACAACCATGGAAACTCACATTCAGGTGAAGAAGTTGTTGATGAGCTGTGAGCGAACGTCACCATCATCTTCATCATCACTGGCATCTTGGCACAGGCGGGATCCTCCACAGGTGCCGGACGTTGGTCATCGTCATCCTGGATGAGAGGCACCTCCTTCCGCACCGCCATGTTGTGTAGCATGCAGCAGACAAGGATTATTTTGCACACCTTTGCAGGCTCATATGGGAGGGCCCCTCCGGTCTTGTCCAGGCAGCGAAATCGGCTTTTCAGGAGGCCAAATGTCCGCTCAATCACACTCCTACTCCGACCATGTGCCTCATTGTAGCGCAGCTCGGCTGGTGTCACAGGATTCCTGAGGGGTGTCAGCAACCACGGCATGTTGGGGTATCCGGAGTCACCTACACACACAAAAATGAACAAGTAGCTGAGTTTTGTAGGAGTGCGGAATAAAACATTGACAAACACACAATGAGTAACAGTCAGTACACACCGACAAGCCAGGCATGCTGAGCTGGCATCTGTGACGTTCGGCATCCTCCTAGTGTATAAAAGGCATCCTTTATTTCAGGAAGTTCAGCTGGGCTCGGGAACTTGAAATACAGGTCGAGGAATTGCAACATCCCCTCCAAGACATCGCGTAGCACCCGACTAAACATTGTTTGCGACATCCCACCAGCAGTAGCCACAGTGTACTGGAAGGTACCAGTAGCAAAGAAGTGCAGGGCTGCCATCACCTTCACCTCTGAGGTCAGTGCTGTAGGGTATATCCGGCCAGGTAGCAGATGTGGCGCCAACTGCTCCGCCAACTCCGCAATCAGTGGCCTGGTGAAGCGGTACCGTCTGATGCAGTCGCGTACTTGCATGGTTGCAAGGTCTGGGAATGGCCGATGGACAGCTGGTGCCCTGCAGTACAGAGATGCACAAAGGAAGATTGTCAGTTCATCCACCCATGTGGCCATGACCACAATCAATAGCACATGCTAGTTCATGACATTACACAATGTACTGAGGTGTGTGCTGTTGGTCATGGACACATATGTCACCCACAAGACCACCACCTCACATCGCAAGTCCACATGAGTCCCATGTAGTGCAATGGCCAATCATCTGGCTGTGTCACCCAACCTATGTGCTGCTGCAACCTTCCAGACACACACCACAGTGACAATTGAGGCCTCATGTCTCCCAGGCATCACTGATCTTTGCCATGCAGAAACCCAGTCTCCCTGTATTGCCACATCAACACAGCAATGGACATGGCATAGCACGTACACACCACAAGGCAAGCGTAAGTCCCACAGGTAATGGCCACTGTTGTTCCTGCCGGCCCTACATGTACGTCTCTTAGACACACAACCCATCAAGTGCAGGGCTGCCATCACCTTCACCTCTGAGGTCAGTGCTGTAGGGTATATCCGGCCAGGTAGCAGATGTGGCGCCAACTGCTCCGCCAACTCCGCAATCAGTGGCCTGGTGAAGCGGTACCGTCTGATGCAGTCGCGTACTTGCATGGTTGCAAGGTCTGGGAATGGCCGATGGACAGCTGGTGCCCTGCAGTACAGAGATGCACAAAGGAAGATTGTCAGTTCATCCACCCATGTGGCCATGACCACAATCAATATCACATGCTAGTTCATGACATTACACAATGTACTGAGGTGTGTGCTGTTGGTCATGGACACATATGTCACCCACAAGACCACCACCTCACATCGCAAGTCCACATGAGTCCCATGTAGTGCAATGGCCAATCATCTGGCTGTGTCACCCAACCCTATGTGCTGCTGCAACCTTCCAGACAACACACCACAGTGACAATTGAGGCCTCAT